>NC_041382.1:730826789-730858407 GCF_002162155.2 Triticum dicoccoides
CAGTGCACCCACTGGGCATAGCCCCCGAGATTCGGGCCGACTGCTGAGCAGTTGAGCTGGATCTCCCGACAACTACTTTGTCTTCTTCTTCGCGGGGGCGCGTCAGTTCACCCACCGGGTGTAGCCCCCGAGATCTGGGCCGACTGTTGCGCAGTCGGGCCGGATCTCCCGGCAACTACTTTGTCTTCTTCTTCGCGGGGGCGCATTAGCGCACCCGCTGGGTGTAGCCCCCTAGCCTCTGGGCGCTCGAGGAGGGTCCAACCCGTCGGGCTTGACCGGTCAGTGGGTGAGCGGGAAGCGGCTGAGCCGGCTTGGCACAGCCGGCTAGGCGGCGAGGCGGCTGGCAGCACCCTCTTTCTTCTTTATTCTGCCGGCTGTCTGCTCTTCTGCACGAGCAATCGGCTGGGCATCCGGCCTGACTTTTCTCCACCGGCAACAATCCTCTCTCTTTTTTCAGCAACCGGCCTCTTTTCTCAGCCGGATTGGGCACTCGGCCTTTTCTTTTTTATTTTCACCGAGCACCTGACATCTTTTTTTTTCAGGTCCAACTCTAGCCGGCTTGTGCACTGTTCTCTCTTGACTTTTCTTTCTTCTCTCCCTTCTCTCTTGCTCGCCGAGGAGCACACGGGGCGAGGCCGCAGCGGCACGGCCGGATGCGAGGTGAGCCAGCGGGAGCTGGAGCCGGCCCAGGCGGGGAGCCCGCTAGGGGCGGAACAAGCCGGGGCGGCGAGCCGACACGCAGGCAGGCGGCGGGGCGGTCGAGCGAGGTGGAGGCGGCAGGCAAGGCGAGGCCGCCCGGCCAGGATGCGGGGCCCAGCAGGTAAAGTGCTGGGTCGCCGGGATGCGGGCGGAGCCGGCCAGCCGAGATGCGGGCGGGGTCGGCAAGCGGCCGTTTGGCGGGCGGAGCCAGCCGTCCGAGTTGCTGGCGAAGGCGGTAGGCGGTGGGGCCGGCCGGGTGGCGGGCGGAGCCGGCCGTCCGGGTTGCGGGCGAAGACGGCAGGCGGCAGGGCGTGGCGGTGCCCGCGTGCGGGCCGGAGCCGGCCAGGAGGCGGGGAGGCGGCGACGGCGAGCCGGCCAGCACGGGAGGCCGCCGGGCGAAGCGAAGGCGGCGAGCAGGACGCCGGACGGGACCGAGTCGCGGGAGCCGACCCGGAACCAGCGGGCGGCCGGGCGGCACAGCCGGCAGACGGGCATGGTGGGCAGTCGGGATGCGAGCAGCGCGGAGCTGCAGCCGGCGCGGACGGCCGGGCCTACGCGGGCGAGGGCACGGCGCAAGCGGAGGTGCGGGGAGCGGGCCATCGCAGGCCCGCGCGGACGGCCGGGGCTCCCCTGGGAGCAACCGGAGCCGGAGGCCGGAGCGAGACGAGACCGACGCGCGGCCAGCCGGGCGTAGCGCACTCCGCAAACGGAAGCGAGGCGCAGGGGTTCGCTGGCGCGGCAGGCGGGCATCCGACTGTAGCGCGAGCCGTCGGGCGCTCGCGAGGCCGGCTGGTGGCAAGCCGGCCGCGGGAGCAGGCGGGCGCAGCGAGGCCGGGTGGCGGGGAACCGCAGCCGGCACTGCGGGCCTGTAGGCGCCGCGGACGCGGAAGATTCGGCCGGTCCGGCATGGGGAGGTGAGCCGACAGGTGGAGGCGGAGCTGACCGGGGCAGAGTGCAGCCGGACACTGTGCGCCTATAGCCGGCGCGGGCGGATGCGGAAGATTCGGCCGGTCCGGCATGGGGAGGCGAGCCGGCAGGGGAAGGCGGAGCTGACCGGGGCAGAGTGCAGCCGGACGCTGTGGGCCTCTAGCCGGCGCGGGCGGACGCTCGGACGAGGCCACGCGCGGGCGCCGCATGGCGGAGAAGGCGCGCGCCAGGCACCTCGCGTGCGGAGGCGGGCGAGCTGGACGCTGAGGAAAGGGTGCGCAACTATGGACCGGGGCAGCACGGGAGGAGGCCCGGAGCAGCTGGTCGGGGACGAGGCGACGAGCGGAGGAGGCCGGAGCCCGGTGGCCGGCGGACGCGGTAGAGGTGCGCTGCCGCACGACCGGTTGGAGCAGAGCTGCGGGGGGCCTGTTCCCGCACGCGTGCGCGGAGAGGAAAGCTCGACGCAGGGGCGAAGTCGCGCCGGTGCGGGAAGCGGAGCTGGCTGGAGCAGGGTGGAGCCGCGACGGAGAGGCCAGGCGCGCGGGTGACGGAGGTCGAAGCAGCGGAGGACCAGTCGGAGGAGAAGGAGATCGCGGACGTTGATTGTTGCGGCAGGCGCGGAACTGCAGCCAACGCCCGGCGGAGGGAGCTGCGCGTCGAGGGCGAGCGTGCTAGCTGCAGATCGAGCCATTGTATGGCCATTGTGCTTGTGCACAGGTCGTGTGCGTCCTGTATCTGGCAAGTGTATGGGCGATGTATAGGGATTATACAAGGGTTATCTGGGGCTTGTCCGACTTGCATTTCATCATTGTACAAGCGGTGTATGGGCATTGTTTGGGTAGTATATCTGTGTAGTGTATGGCCAATGGTTTGACCATTGTCTGACTTGTATCTAGCTAGCTTGTCTAATGATACTTGGAGTAGCGAACGGGCGTTTCAGCCGGCGCAAGACACGGACGCGGAGGGGAACAGACGCGAGCGGCACGTTGATGAACACGGCCGACCGAGGCAAAGCCCCGCGCGTGGCACGCGCACGGACGGATGGCCGGCTTTGCGGTGGTGACGACGAAGATGGTGAAGCCGACCGCGAGGACGCGCCGTCCCGCATGGCCACTTCAGGGGCGGGTCGAAGTCGAGCCCCCGAGCGCTACCAGAGAGACGGCACGACGCCGCGGCGGAGATGACGAAGATGGTCCCGCCCGGACTGCGAAACCAGCAGTAGCGCGGTAGCATAGTACCGTACCACAGTGGGCGCCAACTGTCATGGTATTCTCGCGGGGGGCTTGCGAGTCGACAGATGCCACAAGGGCTTAGTGTGAGGGTAAGACTGCTGCTGATAGGACTGGGAGCGGGTATGCGAGTAGCACGCGCTAGTTTACCCAGGTTCGGGGCTCTCCGGAGAGATAATACCCCTACTCCTGCATGTCTGAGTATATCTGATATATCTGGTACAAAGTGCTCTGGAGCTGTATCTGAGATCAGTGCCAAGGGCATCTGATCTCGTATATGCATCCGTATGGCCGGCTCTAGTGTCCAAATATGGCCATGGCTTGTGGCCGTGAGTGGCCTTGTGGCCAAATGAATGTGGCGTGAGCGAGTGGATGGATAGATGTGTGCCCCTTTTATAGTGTGGGGTAGCTTACTTCCTAAGCTATGTAGTGGCTGAAGAAAATATGCCCTAGAGGCAATAATAAAGTTATTATTTATTTCCTTATATCATGTAAAAAGTTTATTATTCATGCTAGAATTGTATTAACCGGAAACATAATACATGTGTGAATACATAGACAAATAGAGTGTCACTAGTATGCCTCTACTTGACTAGCTCGTTAATCAAAGATGGTTATATTTCCTAACCATGGACAAAGAGTTGTCATTTGATTAATGGGATCACATCATTAGTTGAATGATCTGATTGACATGACCCATTCCATTAGCTTAGCACCCGATCGTTTAGTATGTTGCTATTGCTTTCTTCATGACTTATACATGTTCCTATGACTATGAGATTATGTAACTCCCTTGTGCCGGAGGAACACTTTGTGTGCTACCAAACGTCACAACGTAACTGGGTGATTATAAAGGTGCTCTACAGGTGTCTCCAAAGGTACATGTTGGGTTGACGTATTTCGAGATTAGGATTTGTCACTCCGATCGTCGGAGAGGTATCTCTGGGCCCTCTCGGTAATGCACATCACTTAAGCCTTGCAAGCATTGCAACTAATGAGTTAGTTGCGGGATGATGTATTACGGAACAAGTAAAGATACTTGCCGGTAACGAGATTGAACTAGGTATTGGATACCGACGATCGAATCTCGGGCAAGTAACATACCGATGACAAAGGGAACAACGTATGTTGTTATGCGGTCTGACCGATAAAAGATCTTCGTAGAATATGTAGGAATCAATATGGGCATCCAGGTCCCGCTATTGGTTATTGACCGGAGACATGTCTCGGTCATGTCTACATTGTTCTCGAACTCGTAGGGTCCGCACGCTTAAGGTTTCGATGACAGTTATATTATGAGTTTATACGTTTTGATGTACCGAAGGTTGTTTGGAGTCCCGGATGTGATCACGGACATGACGAGGAGTCTCGAAATGGTCGAGACATAAAGATTGATATATTGGAAGCCTATATTTGGATATCGGAAGTGTTCCGGGTGAAATCGGGATTTTACCGGAGTACCGGGAGGTTACCGGAACCCCGCGGGAGGTACATGGGCCTTAATGGGCCTTAGTGGAAGAAGAGGAGATGCGGCCAGGGCTGGGCTGCGCGCCCCTCCCCCCTAGTCCGAATAGGACAAGGAGAGAGGGGGCCGGCGCCCCCCCTCCTTCTCTCTCTCTCCGTTCCCACCTCGCGAATCCTATTCCAACTAGGATTGGGGGAGAAGTCCTACTCCCGGAGGGAGTAGGACTGCTCCTGGCGCGCCCTATGATGGCCGGCCGGCCTCCCCCTCTTGAACCTTTATATACGGAGGTAGGGGCACCCCTAGAGACACAAGTTGATCCACGTGATCATATTCTTAGCCGTGTGCGGCGCCCCCTTCCATCATAGTCCTCGATTATATTGTAGCGGTGCTTAGGCGAAGCCCTGCGACAGTAGTACATCAAGATCGTCACCATGCCGTCATGCCGACGGAACTCTTCCCCGACACTTTGCTGGATCGGAGTCCGGGGATCATCATCGAGCTGAACGTGTGCTAGAACTCGGAGGTGCCATAGTTTCGGTGCTTGATCGGTCGGGCCGTGGAGACGTACGACTACATCAACCAAACGCTTCCGTTGTCGATCTACAAGGGTATGTAGATCACACTCTCCCCTCTCGTTGTATGCATCACCATGATCTTGCGTGTGCGTAGGAAATTTTTCGAAATTACTACGTTCCCCAACAGTGGCATCCGATCCTAGGTTTTATGTGTTGATGTTATATGCAGAGTAGAACACAAGTGAGTTGTGGGCGATATAAGTCATACTGCTTACCAGCATGTCATACTTTGGTTCGGCGGGCATTGTTGGATGAAGCGGCCCGGACCGACATTACGCGTAAGCTTACGCGAGACTAGTTCTCCCGACGTGCTTTGCACATAGGTGGCTTGGGTTACATTTTCTCCAACTTTAGTTGAACCGAGTGTGGCTACGCCCGGTCCTTGCGAAGGTTAAAACAGCGCCAACTTGACAAACTATCATTGTGGTTTTGATGCGTAGGTAAGATTGGTTCTTGCTTAAGCCCGTAGCGGCCACGTAAAACTTGCAACAACAAAGTAGAGGACGTCTAACTTGTTTTTGCAGGGCATGTTGTGATGTGATATGGTCAAGACATGATGCTAAATTTTATTGTATGAGATGATCATGTTTTGTAACCGAGTTATCGGCAACTGGCAGGAGCCATATGGTTGTCGCTTTATTGTATGCAATGCAATCGCGCTGTAATGCTTTACTTTATCACTAAGCGGTAGCGATAGTCGTGGAAGCATAAGATTGGCGAGACGACAACGATGCTACGATGGAGATCAAGGTGTCGCGCCGGTGACGATGGTGATCATGACGGTGCTTCGGAGATGGAGATCACAAGCACAAGATGATGATGGCCATATCATATCACTTATATTGATTGCATGTGATGTTTATCTTTTATGCATCTTATCTTGCTTTGATTGACGGTAGCATTATAAGATGATCTCTCACTAAATTATCAAGATAAAAGTGTTCTCCCTGAGTATGCACCGTTGCCAAAGTTCGTCGTGCCAGACACCACGTGATGATCGGGTGTCATAAGATCTACGTCCATCTACAACGGGTGCAAGCCAGTTTTGCACACGCAGAATACTCAGGTTAAACTTGACGAGCTTAGCATATGCAGATATGGCCTCGGAACACTGAGATCGAATGATCGAGCGTGAATCATATAGTAGATATGATCAACATAGCGATGTTCACCATTGAAAACTACTCCATTTCACCTGATGATCGGTTATGGTTTAGTTGATTTGGATCACGTGATCACTTAGAGGATTAGAGGGATGTCTATCTAAGTGGGAGTTCTTTAAGTAATTTGATTAATTGAACTTCAATTTATCATGAACTTAGTACCTGATAGTATCTTGCTTATGTATGTTTGATTGTAGATAGATGGCCCGTGCTGTTGTTCCGTTGAATTTTAATGCGTTCCTTGAGAAAGCAAAGTTGAAAGATGATGGTAGCAATTACACGGACTGGGTCCATAACTTGAGGATTATCCTCATTGCTGCACAGAAGAATTATGTCCTGGAAGCACCGCTGGGTGCCAGGCCTGCTGTTGGAGCAACACCAGATGTTATGAACGTCTGGCAGAGCAAAGCTGATGACTACTCGATAGTTCAGTGTGCCATGCTTTACGGCTTAGAATCGGGACTTCAACGACGTTTTGAACGTCATGGAGCATATGAGATGTTCTAGGAGTTGAAGTTAATATTTCAAGAAAATGCCCGGATTGAGAGATATGAAGTCTCCAATAAGTTCTATAGCTGCAAGATGGAGGAGAACAGTTCTGTCAGTGAGCTTATACTCAAAATGTCTGGGTATAATAATCACTTGATTCAGATGGGAGTTAATCTTCCAGATGATTGCGTCATTGACAGAATTCTCCAATCACTGCCACCAAGCTACAAGAGCTTCGTGATGAACTATAATATGCAAGGGATGAATAAGACTATCCCGAGCTCTTAGCATTGCTGAAAGCTGCGTAGGTAGAAATCAAAAAGGAGCATCAAGTGTTGATGGTCAACAAGACCACTAGTTTCAAGAAAAAGGGCAAAGGGAAGAAGAAGGGGAACTTCAAGAAGAACAGCAAGCATGTTGCTGCTCAAGAGAAGAAAGCCAAGTCTGGACCTAAGCATGAAACTGAGTGCTTCTACTGCAAGCAGACTGGTCCCTGGAAGTGGAACTGCCCCAAGTATTTGGCGGATAAGAAGGATGGCAAGGTGACCAAAGGTATATGTGATATACATGTTATTGATGTGTACCTTACTAGAGCTTGCAGTAGCACCTGGGTATTTGATACTGGTTCTGTTGCTAATATTTGCAACTCGAAACAGGGAATACGAATTAAGCGAACACTGGCAAAGGACGAGGTGACGATGCGCGTAGGAAATGGTTCCAAAGTCGATGTGATCGTGGTCGGCACGCTACCTCTACATCTACCTTCGGGATTAGTATTAGACCTAAATAATTGTTATTTGGTGCCAGCGTTGAGCATGAACATTATATCTGGATCTTGTTTAATGTGAGACGGTTATTCATTTAAATCAGAGAATAATGGTTGTTCTATTTATATGAGTAATATCTTTTATGGTCATGCACCTTTGAAGAGTGGTCTATTTTTGATGAATCTCGATAGTAGTAACACACATATTCATAATGTTGAAGCCAAAAGATGCAAAGTTGATAATGATAGTGCAATTTATTTGTGGCACTGCCGTTTAGGTCATATCGGTATAAAGCGCATGAAGAAACTCCATACTGATGAGCTTTTGGAACCACTTGATTATGAATCACTTGGTACTTGCGAACCGTGCCTCATGGGCAAGATGACTAAAACACCGTTCTCCAGTACTATGGAGAGAGCAACAGATTTATTGGAAATCATACATACAGATGTATGTGGTCCGATGAATATTGAGGCTCGTGGCGGATATCATTATTTTCTCACCTTCAGAGATGACTTAAGCAGATATGGGTATATCTACTTAATGAAACATAAGTCTGAAACATTTGAAAAGTTCAAAGAATTTCAGAGTGAAGTTGAAAATCACCGTAACAAGAAAATAAAGTTTCTACGATCTGATCATGGAGGAGAATATTTGAGTTACGTGTTTGGTGTACATTTGAAGCAATGCGGAATAGTTTCGCAACTCACGCCTCCCGGAACACCACAACGTAATGGTGTGTCTGAACGTCGTAATCGTACTTTACTAGACATGGTGCGATCTATGATGTCTCTTACTGATTTACCGCTATCATTTTGGGGTTATGCTTTAGAGACGGCCGCATTCACGTTAAATAGGGCACCATCAAAATCCGTTGAGATGACGCCTTATGAACTATGGTTTGGCAAGAAACCAAAGTTGTCGTTTCTTAAAGTTTGGGGCTGCAATGCTTATGTGAAAAAGCTTCTACCTGATAAGCTCGAACCCAAATCGGAGAAATGTGTCTTCATAGGATACCCAAAGGAGACTGTTGGGTACACCTTCTATCACAGATCCGAAGGCAAGACATTCGTTGCTAAGAATGGATCCTTTCTAGAAAAGGAGTTTCTCTCGAAAGAAGTGAGTGGGAGGAAAGTAGAACTTGACGAGGTAACTGTACCTGCTCCCTTATTGGAAAGTAGTACATCATAGAAACCTGTTTCTGCGACACCTACACCAATTAGTGAGGAAGCTAATGATAATGATCATGAAACTTCAGAACAAGATACTACTGAACCTCGTAGATCAACCAGAGTAAGATCCGCGCCAGAGTGGTACGGTAATCCTGTTCTGGAAATCATGCTACTAGATCATGATGAACCTACGAACTATGAAGAAGCGATGGTGAGCCCAGATTCCGCAAAATGGCTTGAAGCCATGAAATCTGAGATGGGATCCATGTATGAGAACAAAGTATGGACTTTGGTTGACTTGCCCGATGATCGGCAAGCAATTGAGAATAAATGGATCTTCAAGAAGAAGACTAACGCTGACGGTAATATTACTGTCTACAAAGCTCGACTTGTCACAAAAGGTTTTCAACAAGTTCAAGGGGTTGACTACGATGAGACCTTCTCACTCATAGCGATGCTTAAGTCTGTCCGAATCATGTTAGCAATTGCCGCATTTTATGATTATGAAATTTGGCAGATGGATGTCAAAACTACATTCCTGAATGGATTTCTGGAAGAAGAGTTGTATATGATGCAACCGGAAGGTTTTGTCGATCCAAAGGGAGCAAACAAAGTATGCAAGCTCCAGCGATCCATTTATGACTGGTGCAAGCCTCTCGGAGTTGGAATAAACGCTTTGATAGTGTGATCAAAGCATTTGGTTTTATACAGGCTTTCGGAGAAGCCTGTATTTACAAGAAAGTGAGTGGGAGCTCTGTAGCATTTCTGATATTATATGTGGATGACATATTACTGATTGGAAATGATATAGAATTTCTGGATAGCATAAAGGGATACTGGAATAAGAGTTTTTCAATGAAAGACCTCGGTGAAGCTGCTTATATATTAGGCATAAAGATCTATAGAGATAGATCAAGACGCTTAATTGGACTTTCACAAAGCACATACCTTGACAAGATTTTGAAGAAGTTCAAAATGGATCAAGCAAAGAAAGGGTTCTTGCCTGTGTTACAAGGTGTGAAGTTGAGTCAGACTCAATGCCCGACCACTGCAGAAGATAGAGAGAAAATGAAAGATGTTCCCTATGCTTCAACCATAGTCTCTATCATGTATGCAATGTTGTGTACCAAACCTGATGTGTGCCTTGCTATAAGTCTAGCAGGGAGGTACCAAAGTAATCTAGGAGTGGATCACTGGACAGCGGTCAAGAACATCCTGAAGTACCTGAAAAGGACTAAGGATATGTTTCTCGTATATGGAGGTGCCAAAGAGATCATCGTAAACGGTTACGTTGATGCAAGCTTTGACACTGATCCGGATGATTTTAAATCGCAAACCGGATACGTGTTTACATTAAACGGTGGAGCTGTCAGTTGGTGCGGTTCTAAACAAAGCGTCGTGGCAGGATCTACATGTGTAGCGGAGTACATAGCTGCTTCAGAAGCAGCAAACAAAGGAGTCTGGATGAAGGAGTTCATATCCGATCTAGGTGTCATACCTAGTGCGTCAGGTCCAATGAAAATCTTTTGTGACAATACTGGTGCAATTGCCTTGGCAAAGGAATCCAGATTTCACAAGAGAACCAAACACATCAAGAGACGCTTCAATTCCATCTGGGATCTAGTCCAGGTGGGAGACATAGAGATTTGCAAGATACATACGGAGCTGAATGTAGCAGACCCGTTGACTAAGCCTCTTCCACGAGCAAGACATGATCAGCACCAAAGCTCCATGGGTGTTAGAATCATTACTGTGTAATCTAGATTATTGACTCTAGTGCAAGTGGGAGACTGAAGGAAATATGCCCTAGAGGCAATAATAAAGTTATTATTTATTTCCTTATATCATGATAAAAAGTTTATTATTCATGCTAGAATTGTATTAACCGGAAACATAATACATGTGTGAATACATAGACAAACAGAGTGTCACTAGTATGCCTCTACTTGACTAGCTCGTTAATCAAAGATGGTTATGTTTCCTAACCATGGACAAAGAGTTTTCATTTGATTAATGGGATCACATCATTAGTTGAATGATCTGATTGACATGACCCATTCCATTAGCTTAGCACCCGATCGTTTAGTTTGTTGCTATTGCTTTCTTCATGACTTATACATGTTCCTATGACTATGAGATTATGTAACTCCCGTGTGCCGGAGGAACACTTTGTTTGCTACCAAACGTCACAACGTAACAGGGTGATTATAAAGGTGCTCTACAGGTGTCTCCAAAGGTACATGTTGGGTTGACGTATTTCGAGATTAGGATTTTTCACTCTGATCGTCGGAGAGGTATCTCTGGGCCCTCTCGGTAATGCACATCACTTAAGCCTTGCAAGCATTGCAACTAATGAGTTAGTTGCAGGATGATGTATTACGGAACGAGTAAAGAGACTTGCCAGTAACGAGATTGAACTAGGTATTGGATACCGACGATCGAATCTTGGGCAAGTAACATACCGATGACAAAGGGAACAACGTATGTTGTTATGCGGTCTGACCGATAAAAGATCTTCGTAGAATATGTAGGAACCAATATGGGCATCCAGGTCCCGCTATTGGTTATTGACCGGAGACGTGTCTCGGTCATGTCTACATTGTTCTCGAACCCGTAGGGTCCGCACGCTTAAGGTTTCGATGACAGTTATATTATGAGTTTATATGTTTTGATGTACCGAAGGTTGTTCAGAGTCCCAGATGTGATCACGGACATGATGAGGAGTCTCGAAATGGTCGAGACATTAAGATTGATATATTGGAAGCCTATATTTGGATATCGGAAGTGTTCCGGTAGAAATCGGGATTTTACCGGAGTACCGGGAGGTTACTGGAACCCCCCGGGAGGTACATGGGCCTTAATGGGCCTTAGTGGAAGAAGAGGAGAGGTGGCCAGGGGTGGGCCGCGGGACCCTACCCCCTAGTCTGAATAGGACAAGGAGAGAGGGGGCCGGCGCCCCCCTCCTTCTCTCTCTCTCCATTCCCACCTCGCGAATCCTATTCCAACTAGGATTGGGGGAGAAGTCCTACTCCCGGAGGGAGTAGGACTCCTCCTGGCGCGCCCTATGATGGCCGGCCGGCCTTCCCCTCTTGAACCTTTATATACGGAGGCAGGGGCACCCCTAGAGACACAAGTTGATCCACGTGATCATATTCTTAGCCGTGTGCGGCGCCCCCTTCCACCATAGTCCTCGATTATATTGTAGCGGTGCTTAGGCGAAGCCCTGCGACAGTAGTACATCAAGATCGTCACCACGCTGTCGTGCTGACGGAACTCTTCCCCGACACTTTGCTGGATCGGAGTCCGGGGATCGTCATCGAGCTGAACGTGTGCTAGAACTCGGAGGTGCCATAGTTTCGGTGCTTGATCGGTCGGGCCGTGGAGACGTACGACTACATCAACCAAACGCTTCCGTTGTCGATCTACAAGGGTACGTAGATCACACTCTCCCCTCTTGTTGCTATGCATCACCATGATCTTGCATGTGCATAGGAATTTTTTTGAAATTACTACGTTCCCCAACAGTGGCATGGACAAGTGGGCATGGGGGTATGGTGTGGGTGTCATGCTTGTCTCCTGGGTCACTTCATGAATAGTGCTCACGGACAAGTGACACTGTACATGATGGCATCGTGGTACAGCTGTCTCGTCCGAGGTATGGCCGTCTCGTCGGTGTCTTGTCAGTGTCGGGTCGGGCTGCAGTCGGCAGCCGGCTGGTCGGCGCAGTCGGCAGCCGGCAGTCGGACTGAGGGGCTTTGCTAGCCCGATGTCTTGAAATATTGTCTTGCCGTCTCCGGGGTACTCGTGGTCAATTACTCCGTCAAACTCGTAGGCACCGGATCAGTGATGGATAATTATGTCGGATGCGGGTCATCATGTAATTGTCATAACATAGGGTGACACAGAACTAGCTCTAATTCATCAATGTAATGTAGGCATGTATTCCGTATATAGTCATACGTGCTTATGGAAAAGAACTTGCATGACATCTTTTGTCCTACCCTCCCGTGGCAGCAGGGTTCTATTGGAAACTAAGGGATATTAAGGCCTCCTTTTAATAGAGAACCGGAACAAAGCATTAGCACATAGTGAATACATGAACTCCTCAAACTATGATCATCACCGGGAGTGGTCCCGATTATTGTCACTTCGGGGTTGCTGGATCATAACACATAGTAGGTGAATATAGACTTGCAAGATAGGATCAAGAGCTCACATATATTCATGAAAACATAATAGGTTCAGATCTGAAATCATGGCACTCGGGCCCTAGTGACAAGCATTAAGCATAGCAAAATTGTAGCAACATCAATCTCAGAACATAATGGATACTAGGGATCAAACCCTAACAAAACTAACTCGATTACATGATAAATCTCATCCAACCCATCACCGTCCAGCAAGCCTACGATGGAATTACTCACGCACGGTGGTGAGCATCATGAAATTGGTAATGGAGGATGGTTGATGATGACGACGGCGATGAATCCCCCTCTCCAGAGCCCCGAACGTACTCTAGATCAGCCCTCCCGAGAGGTTTTAGGGCTTGGCGGCGGCTCCATATTGTAAAACGCGATGATTTCTTCTCTCCGATTTTTTTCTCTCCGAAAGCAAATATATAGAGTTGGAGTTGGCGTCGGAAGGCATCCAGGGGGCCCACGAGGCAGGGGGGCGCGCCCTAAGGGTGGGGGTGCGTGTCCCACCCTCGTGAGAAGGGTGTGGTCCCCCTGGTCTTCATCTTTGGCGAGGATTTTTTATTATTTTTTCTAAGATGTTCCGTGGAGTTTCAGGTCATTCCGAGAATATTTGTTTTCTGCACATAAAACAACACCATGGCAATTCTGCTGAAAACAGCGCCAGTCCGGGTTAGTTCCATTCAAATCATACAAGTTAGAGTCCAAAACAAGGGCAAAAGTGTTTGGAAAAGTAGATACGACGGAGACGTATCACACATCAATCCATCCATCCATCAAAATGCAGTGCGCAGGGGAGGGGCGGTGGCTGAGCGCAGGGGTAGGGGCAGTGGCAGCGGCAGCACACAGGATAGGGGCAACGGTGACACTGCAGGGTAGGGGCGGTGACGCGGGGCAGGGGAAGAGGGGGCGGAGCTCACTGCGGGGCGTCGGGGCAGGGTTTCGTTGTTGGGAGGGCGGGCAACAGTCTAGCAACGTCGATCGGTGTCAGGGCAGGGCATCACAGCAGCAGCCTAGCGGCGTCGGCATGGATTGGCATCGGGCCGGTAGGGCGTTGGCGTCGAGAGGAGAATGGGAGGTGGGGGATTTCCTAAGTGTTTTCTTATATAGACGAAGCATTGGTCTCGGTTCGTGGCAGCAACCGGGACCAATGCGGCCCTTTAGTCCCAGTTGGTGCCACCAATCGGGACTAAATGTGTCTTTTCAGCAGCCCAAAGGGCGGGAAACGGAGGCCTTTGGTCCCGGTTGGTGCCACCAACCGGGACCATAGGCCTGGCGCTGCCCGCGGCCAAAACTTTAGTCCCACCTCGCTAGTTGAGAGGGGCTCTGAGTGATTTATAAGCCCCACTCCGGCTTCCCTCTCGAGCTCCTCTCAAATGCAGGCTTATGGGCCTAATATGACACTATGCTGCCTGTGCGCCTATTGGGCCATCTGCGGGCCTGAATCCTGGCCCATAGTTGGGTTTCTAGTCGTATTCGGGCCGGGAAGGCCTAGTAGGTGGCATTTTTTTCCTGTTTTTTGTTTTCTTTTTTTCTTTATTTATTTTATTTTGTTTCTACTTACAACGAAATACTTATTGTTTTTCCGTGATTCTTTTTGCTTTTAGGTAATAAAAATTGGCATGGTGTAGACTGCATTGCGCCTCTCTTTTATTTTAAATAAGTTATTACAACTCTGGACTTCTTGTGTGCTCAAAATGCAACATTCGAAATATCAGGGTTTTATATGGAAACTCATATATTACAACAGGCATTTCAAATGAACTACAAAAAGGTTGAAAGTTGGCATGGCATCATCATAATAGTTGCGGAGAGAAAGTCTTCACTTTTTCTCTAGTTGTGTCCTTTGCTTATTGCGCCGTAACCATGGATAATCTTCATCGTTTATCAGGATGCTTGGGTCAGCCTTGACTTTGAAGGGAGGAATTTCATGAAAGAACTATGTGGCGCTTTGGCTCATCGTATGATGTATTCGCTTCCTTATCTTTTCTTTTTCTCGGTTTGGTAGACATGTCCTTCACATAGATAACATGTGCCACATCATTGGCTAGGACGAACGGTTCGTCAGTGTACCCAAGATTGTTCAGATCCACAGTTGTCATTCCGTAGTGTGCGTCTACCTGTACCCCGCCTCCTGACAGATTGACCCATTTGCACTTAAACAAAGGGACCTTAAAATCATGTCCGTAGTCAAGTTCCCATATGTCCACTATGTGACCATAATATGTGTCCTTTCCCCTCTCGGTTGCTGCATCAAATGGACATCGTTGTTTTGGTTGGTGCTCTTTTGATCTTGGGCGATCGTGTAAAATGTATCCCCATTTATCTCGTATCCTTTGTAAGTCAGTACAGTCAAAGATGGTCCCCTGGACAACGAGTATAGCTCATCACAAACAGTGTTGTCACCTCTGAGACGTCTTTCCAACCAACTGCTGAAAGTACTGCTGTGTTCACATGTAGCCCAGTCGTCACACTGCTCCGTGTGTTTGGAGCACAGCCTGTTCCTGTGTTCATCGACATACATCGTCACCAAGGTAGAGTTTTGTAGGACTGTGTAGTGTTCTTGAGACCAAGAATGCCCGTCCCTGCATATTATTGAGTCCCCTCCAAGCGTGTCTTTTCCAGTCATTCTCCCCTCATACCGTGATTCAGGGATAGCTATCTTCTTAAGGCCAGGAATGAAGTCAACACAAAACCCAATGACATCCTCTGTTTGATGGCCCATGGAGATGCTTCCTTCTGGCCTAGCGCGGTTACAGACATATTTCTTTAGGACTCCCATGAACCTCTAAAAGGGGAACATATTGTGTAGAAATATGGGCCCCAGAATGACAATCTCGTCGACTAGATGAACTAGGACGTGCATCATGATATTGAAGAAGGATGGTGGGAACACCGGCTCAAAATTGACAAGACATTACGCCACATCACTCCTTAGCCTTGGTATGATTTCTGAATTGATCACCTTCTGAGAGATTGCATTGAGGAATGCACATAGATTCACAATGGCTAATCGGACGTTTTCTGGTAGAAGCCCCCTCAATGCAACCGGAAGCAGTTGCGTCATAATCCGGTGGCAGTCATGGGACTTTAGGTTCTGGAACTTTTTCTCTGGCATATTTGTTATTCCCTTTATATTCAACGAGAAGCCTGTCGGGACCTTCATACTGAGCAGGCATTCAAAGAAGATTTCCTTATCTTCTTTGGTAAGAGCGTAGCTGGCAGGACATTGATACTGCTTTGGAGGCATGCCGTCTTTTTCGTGCAAACGTTGCAAGTCCTCCCATGCCTCAGGTGTATCTTTTGTCTTCCCATATACGCCCAAGAAGCCTAGCAGGTTCATGCAAAGGTTCTTCATCACGTGCATCACGTTGATTGAAGAGCGGACCTCTAGGACTTTCCAGTAGGTTTGGTCCCAAAATATAGATTTCTTCTTCCACATGGGTGCGCGTCCCTCAGCGTCATTCGGAACAGCTAGTCCGCCAGGACCCTTTCCAAAGATTACGTGTAAATCATTGACCATAGCAAGTACGTGATCACCGATATGCATGGCGGGCTTCTTCCGGTGATATGCCTCGCCTTTAAAATGCTTGCCTTTCTTTCGACATTGATGGTTACTCGGAAGTAATCAATGATGGCCCAGGTACACATTGTTCCGGCATTTGTCCAGGTATATACTTTTGGTGTCAGCTAAACAGTGCGTGCATGCGTGGTATCCCTTGTTTGTCTTTCCTGAAAGGTCACTGAGAGCGGGCCAATCGTTGATGGTTACAAACAGCAACGCGTGTAGGTTAAATTCCTCCTATTTGTGCTCATCCCACACACGTACATCGTTTCCATTCCACAGTTGTAAAAGTTCTTCAACTAATGGCCTTAGGTACATATCGATGTCGTTGCCGGTTGCTTAGGGCCTTGGATGAGAATTGGCATCATAATGAACTTCCGCTTCATGCACATCCATGGAGGAAGGTTACACATACATAGAGTCACGGGCCAGGTGTTGTGATTGCTGCTCTGCTCCCCGAAAGGATTAATGCCATCCGTGCTTAAACCAAACCATACGTTCCTTGGGTCACCTGCAAACTCAGCCCAATACTTTCTCTCGATTTTTCTCCATTGCGACCCATCAGCGGGTGCTCTCAACTTCTCATCTTTCTTACGGCCCTCTCTGTGCCATCGCATCAACTTGGCATGCTCTTCGTTTCTGAACAGACGTTTCAGCCGTGGTATTATAGGAGCATACCACATCACCTTCACAAGAACCCTCTTCCTGGGGGGCTCGCCGTCAACATCACCAGGGTCATCTCGGCTGATCTTATACCGCAATGCACCGCATACCGGGCATGCGTTCAAATCCATGTACACACCACGGTAGAGGATGCAATCATTAGGGCATGCATGTATCTTCTGCAGATCCAATCCTAGAGGGCATACAACCTTCTTTGCTGCGTACGTACTGTCGGGCAATTCGTTATCCTTTGGAAGCTTCTTCTTCAATATTTTCAGTAGCTTCTCAAATCCTTTGTGAGGAACATCATTCTCTATCTTCCACTGCAGCAATTCCAGTACGGTACCGAGCTTTGTGTTGCCATCTTCGCGATTAGGGTACAACCCTTTTTTTGTGATACTCTAACATGCGATCGAACTTCAGCTTCTCCTTTTGACTTTCGCACTATGTCCTTGCATTGACAATGACCCGACGGAGCTCATCATCATCGGGTACATCATCTGGTTCCTCTTGATCTTCAGTAGCTTCCCCCGTTGCAACATCATGGTATTCAGTGGGCACATAGTTTTCATCGTCCTCTTCTTCTTTGCTGTCTTCCATCATAACCCCTATTTCTCTGTGCTTCGTCCAAACATTATAGTGTGGCATGAAACCCTTATAAAGTAGGTGGGTGTGAAGGATTTTCCAGTCACAGTAAGACTTCGTATTCCCACATATAGGGCATGGACAACACATAAAACCATTCTACTTGTTTGTCTCATCCACTTTGAGAAAATTATGCAGGCCCTTAATGTACTTGGAGGTGTGTCTGTCACCGTACATCCATTGCCAGTTCATCTGCGTGCATTATATATAATTATGTGTGTCAAAAGTAAGAAAAGTAGACAAGTATCTATCTAAAGTAAGAATTGTTTTTATTTCAGAAAGAAGATAAGAACAAGAGGCTCACCATGGTGGTGTTGGTGACGAGATCAGCGCGGGCGATCGACGGCGGTGAAGACGGGGACGGGACATGACGGACCGCTAAACCTATGCAAATCTCGGGGAAAATGGAGCTTGGAGGTCGAGCTTCGAGAGGAGAAAACTTAACTAGCATGGCTCGGGCATTTCATCGAACACCTCATGTGTATAGGAGGTGAGCTAGAGCACCCAAATGCCCTCCCCTCACCGGCCAATAAAACAGAGCAGTGTGGACTGCTCTGCTCGCCGGCGAGGGGGTATATATAGGCAACTCATTTGTCCTCGTTCGTGGCTGAAACCAAGACTAAAGGCCACCCTTCTGTCCCGGTTCTAGGCACGAATCGGGACCAATGGTTGTGGGCCAGGAGCGAGGCCCATTGGTCCCGGTTCATGCCTAGAACCGGGACAAATGGGTCCACATAAACTGGGACAACTGCCTCCCGAGGCCCGGCCGGGCCCCTGGGCGCACGAGCCGGGACGTATGCCCCCCCCCAATGATTCCCTGTTCTTGACTAAACTGAGACTAATGGGCTTGGCCGGCTCCAACCAAAGCCCTGTTTTCTACTAGTGGGTGCACACGCATTCCAAAATTCAACTTAGACCATGAATTGGACCAATCAAAAGCAGGTATATGTGACATAAATTCCACCCTTGAATTCATATTCGAAAGAAGTTTCTCGATGGTATACTTTTGAAGTCAAAAAAAAAACATTCTTAATATAATTTATGGTAAAAGTTAGATTTTGGTATGTGAGCGCGTCTTATTCATTGGACTGGAGGTAGTACATGCTGAAAATATAGCACACAATAGATTAGGCCTAAATTAATCTTTGTGAACATTAAACAACTATATAGGAAAATATATAAACATTTACAATAGAAAATAAATATGAAAATCAATTTCATGATCAATCTAATGGTATTGATTTGGTATTGTAATATTAGTATTATTTTATAAACTTGGTCAAAGATTATAAATTTGATTTAATACAAAACTAGTACACAATATATTTGGAAACAGAGGGAGTACAGATAATTTTGTCGAGGATGATGAAACCTAGGTACACTAGATATAAAGTTACATTTTACTAATTGGCAGAAGACTAAACCTCATTATGTGTAAAAATGTCATGATTATGTGTGTAATATTAATTTATTTGCTTGTCCTAAGTTTACATTACGCTGTTAGAGTTATGACTAGAGGTGGTAAAATGATGCCAGAACCTTTGTATCCTAAAGGTCATGCTAAGAGAATTGAGCATGATTCTCAGAGAGTTAATACTGATACACCTAGTCCTTCTAATAAAAAGAAAAGGAAAACTGATAGGACTCTGCATGCTTCTAGTGAACCTGTTATAGACACACCTGAGAATCCAAATGATATTTCTATTTCTAATGCCGAGACACAATCTAGTAATGAACATGAACCTAGTGAGAATGTTAATGTTCAACCTAGTAATGATAATGATTTTGAGATTGAACCTGCTATTGATCTTGATAACCCACAACCTAAGAATAAACATTATAATAAGAGAGACTTCATTGCTAGGAAGCATGGTAAAGAAAGAGAACCATGCATTCAGAAACCCATGCCCTTTCCTCCTAGACCATCCAAGAAAAAGGATGATGAGGATTTTGAGCGCTTTGTTGAAATGGTTAGACCTGTCTTTTTGCGTATGCGTTTGACCGATATTTTGAAAATGTCTCCTTATGCTAAGTATATGAAGGAAATTGTTACAAATAAAAGAAAGATACCGGAAGCTAGAATTTCCACCATGCTTGCTAATTATACTTTTAAGGGTGGAATACCAAAGAAACTTGGAGATCTAGGAATACCAATTATACCATGCTCCATTAAAAGGAACTATGTTAAAACTGCTTTATGTGATATTAGAGCTGGTGTTAGTGTTATGCCCTTCTCTTTGTATCGTTGACTTGAATTGAATAAGTTGACACCTACTGAAATCTCTTTGCAAATGGCTGATAAACCGACTGCTATACCCATCGGTATTTGTGAGGATGTGCCTGTTGTGGTTACAAACGTTACTATCTTAACGGACTTTGTTATTCTTGATATCCCCGAGGATGAAAGTATGTCGGTCATCCTTGGTAGACCCTTTTTGACTACTACAGGGGTTGTTATTGATTGCAACAAGGACAATGTCACTTTTCAAGTTAATGGTAATACACTTTCCAAAGAAACAACCTCAAGTGAATAACTTCAATTCTATTGGAAAAACTCCAACCATTGCTATTGGAAGTTTTGAATTCCGTCTTCCTACTGTCAAAAAGAAATATGATATTCTTATTGTTGGGGACATGCATATCCCCATTGAGGTAACCTAGTGTTATACGGACGTTCTCCGGTTTCATGTTTCTCGGAAGAAGTCTATTAATACGACTTGATCAACCTTGTTAATGGATTCCTTTTGATGAGCATGAGATGGATGAATTTAGTAAACACAACTTTATGTACGTACTTTTTACTTTCTGTTATTTAGATTAAATAAAGCAAAAATAGCATTATCCATCTGTTTTCTAAATTATCCGTGCATTAAAAAATGTCCTGAAAATAAAAGTTCTCCAAATGCCTAGAAAATTTAGTATGATTTTATTAGAATATTTGAGAATCTTTGGCACTGAGAACACACCAAGGGGCTGCACCAGTGGGCCACAAGCCCTGGGGGCGCACCCCCCCTGGGTGCGCCCTGTTGGCTTGTGGGTCCCATGTGGGTCCCCGTCACTTATTCTAGCACCCATTCACTTCGTCTTCCTCCAGAAAAATCATCCCGTTGCTCAAACCCGTGTTCTAGCTCATCTTGCAGCCATTTTTGATCTCCTTGTGCAAAGGTCTGTTTGGAAAACTATTCTAGGGGATTATTTATCAGTATGTGACTCCTCCAATGGTCCAATTAGTTTTTGTTATAGTGCTTTATATATTGCAAATTTTTGCTGCTGTGGTGACCTTGTTCTTGAGCTTGCATGTCCAATTTATATGGTCCAAAGTAGTTTTATGCATGATATAACCTCTAGGCACTTTTAGGAGTAGTTGCTATCCATTTTGTTGAGTTTGGTTCACTTTTATTTCGAGTCGCTGAAAATTTTAGAAAATTTTTCAGAGGAATAAAAATGTTTAGGAAGATATATCAAGGTGTTTCCTCAAGGAAGCAATCCCCAAGGCTCGCGATACGTGAGCCAGACCTTGAACCACCAAGGGAAGCTCTAGTACGGCCTTGCAAATGGCCGTTGGATCAATTCATGGTTCATGCAGGTTTCAAAGAGGAGTTTGATGCATACATACAAAATGCTAGCCTTGAGGACTTCGTGTCAGATAAGTGTCGACAGTACTATCACCTCACTGATTCATTTGTGCGAAGATTTAAGTTTACATCCCGGCGCAATACTCATTCTATTTTATTTGATCTCTATGATAAATCATATACCATAGACCTAGAAGATTTTAATGATGCATGGAAGATCCCACAGTGGAGAATTCATAGTGAAAATCGTAAAACTGAGTATAATGATTTCCTTGCTAGCATCACTATGGGAGAAACTAGAAACATCACACAAGCTACCATGGGGATCATTCACTTTCCTGCCATACATTATTTTGCTCTCTTTATAGGTAGATGCATTAATGGTAAACATGATCATAGCCACCTCTGTGCATCAGATCTTAGTGTTCTCAAGCGTCCTCGTCAGCCCACGCCGGCGCTGGTGACTGGAGTAGCTCCGACGGGCCATTTTGCGGTGGCGCATCACCGGCGAGGTTCGGAAACAGCCATCCGGGGTCTATTTGACACGCGAGGGGCGCCGTTCGGACGCGGTGAACAAGCCACAGCGAGTGGCGGCAAAGACATCAGCTGGGGAGGACGAAAAGGGCGCCGACGACGAGCTATAGCGGCGGCGGCTTCCGGGCAACGGCGCGAACGACGCAAGAGAGGGCGGGTGCATGAACTAGAGGGCGCTATGGGTCCCTACGGTGTCGAGGAGCACGTCCAAGAACTCGGTCGAGCTCAATGTCGACCGAAACGACGGCAACGAACGGCGCGGGGGAGATGTCCTACGGCCTCGGTGGCTAGCTGTGCTACAGGGACGGAAAGTAGCAGGGGAGAGGGGGAGGACGTGTGGTTCTTATCGGGCCCTGTAGTTGTGCGTTCACGGGCTCGGGGAGGGCTCGTGGTGACCGGAGACGGTGACGGCGTGCGGCGGTGATTGAGGAGGACGGAGGTCGAAGACGGGTCGATTCGGCTGTCGTGGTTGCTCCCGGGTCACGCTGGTGGTCGGGATAGACGTAGTGGACGGCGGTGGTCCTGGCAGACACGATGCGGCGGTGAGGGAGCAACAGTGGCTACGGGGCCGACCAGTGCACGGCGGCGGCAACGCTCGGGTGAGAGGGGTAGAAGTAGGGAGGGGAAGAGCGATGGACGAGGGAGTGGCAGGGGGAAGTGGGAGAGGTAGGTGGGGGGGGGAGGAGGCCCAAGTCGTCGGCCTCGGCCTTATCCTGTCTCGACAAATATGAATTTTTGACTTTAGATTAGATTTGAATTTGAATTGTGATTTGGATGAAGTGAAGATTAGCAATAGTAATGTGATGACACGACACCATTAATAGGGGATTACTGTAGCATGACACTGGGGGTGTTACATTTAGGCACTAATTCAATTGCCTTACCAGATTCAGATACCCATTGATGTAGTAATTTAGCGGTCTTACCCGGTAGTTGGATTCTCTAGTTTCCTAGTAAAGAAATTGTTAGTAGGAAACACATCATAAGTCTAGAATCTGTTTTGTTTTGCAATTTGACACCAAGAAAGTGTCTACCAATGTTTGTGTTTGGGTACACCGAAAGAATAATTGTAAAACTCAAGGTGGAGTTTCTCTCTAGATGATGGCTGTCTTGCTAGAGCAAAGTGGCTCTAAGATGTGCAAACTTAGGCATAACTTGGGCTAGCCCGTGTTCATGCCAGGCCCTAAACATAATCCAACCTGCTTTTATCTATTTAAATATATCAATTTAATCATTAGAAATGGAATGCATTATTGCGCCTATTTATTTTAATAAAACACGACATTTTAGGTATCTTGGGCATTTTGGCTGGGCATACGGTGAGAAACTAGAGCCCAAGCTTGGCCCAACTTTCATTTTCTGGGATTGGGTTCCAAGGCCTACGTTTAGAGACATGTGCTCTGATACGTCTTCAACGTATCTATAATTTTTGATTGTTCCATGTTATTAATGTATTAATCTTGTATGCTTTATACTCATTTGCTAGCAACTTTATATCATTTTTTGGTACTAACCTATTGATATAGTGCCCAGTGCCAGTTGCTGGTTTCTGCTTGTTTTTTTACTTTGCAAATATCAATACCAAACGAAGTCCAAATGCCACGGAACTTTTTGGAGATTTTTTTCTCGATAGAAGACACCCGGGGAGCCAAAGGAGCGCACGAGAGGAGGCCCATGGGGCCCACTAGGCACTAGGGCGCGCCAGAGGCCCCAAGCATGCCCTGCTGGGTAGTGGAGCCCAAGGGAAACTTTTGGAGCCACATCCAACTCTATACATACTCTAAATCCCCAAAACCCTAGGGGAGTCAACGAAACACTTTTCCAGCCACCGCAAGTTCCAGAACCACGAGATCCAATCTAGAGGCCTTTTCCGGCACTCTTCCGGAGGGGGCAACGATCACAGAGGGGTTCTTCATCATACTTGTTGCCTCTCCAATGATGCGTGAGTAGTTTACCACAGACATATGGGTCCGTAGGTAGTAGCTAGATGGCTAATTCTCTCCTCTTGATCTTCAATACAATGTTCTCCTTGATGTTCTTGGAGATCTATTTGATTTGGTTTGGCCAGTTATATTGATTTTTGTTTCCATTGGAAGATGTGCTTTGTGATGGGTTCGATCTTGCGGTGCTCAATCTCAGTGACAGAAATAGACATGACACACATGCGTCGTTGCTATTAAGGATAACAAGATGGTGTTTATTCTTACATGAATTAATTTTGTCTACATCATGTCATCGTTCTTATTGCATCACTTCAATTTTGCATGAACTTAATACACTAGATGCATGCTGGATAGCGTTCAATGTGTGGAGTAATAGTAGTAGATGCAGGCAGGAGTCGGTCACTATTCTTCGACGTGATGCCTATATACATGATCATTGCCTTGGGTATCATCATAATTATTTACTTTTCTGTCAAGTGCCCAACAGTAATTTGTTTACCCACCGTATGCTATTTTTTTGAGAGAAGTCTAGTGAAATCTACGGCCCTCGGGTGTGACAGCCTGATTTTTGCCCTCTCTTATTTGCCTGATTTTCATTTGGATTTATTTCGAATGTTGGGGTTTTTGAATCTTTTCATATGGACTTAAACACTTGGGTACCATTGGCTTTCAGCCAAGTGCATCATTCCCCTTCTCATCCATCTCAAAATAATCTTGGGAATATTTTTCTTAAATGAAAAATATTCATTTTTCTTCTCTAAAACCCTAGCTAGTTCAATGAGCTCCAAAGCAACCCTCATTTTTCTTGCCCACAAAAATCTGAGAAAATTACCAAATATTCTTTGAACCCTAGGGAACCTTCCTGAGCAAAAACATTTCATCACTTTTTGGAATATTTTTGCTACAGAAAATATCTTCTATTCTCGACAGAAATGGTGGTTTCTACAGCAACTACCATTTTACTTGCGCCCCTGTGCCTGAATTTTCTTGCGCATCATCACCTTAGTAGATGATGGCTAGCCTCCAAAGCACAACTCCCAACTCCCAGCCATTTGACCTCAGTAACACCTCAAAGTTACTGACCAGAAACTTACCTGGCGTGTAAAATTTTCTCTACTGCATCTGGAGCCATACCAAAGCGTGGTAACATTCATAGTGGACACCTTAACCAAGGTTGCTCACTTCATTCCAATCAGCACCAGATACAGAGCGGATCAACTTGCACAGCTGTATGTATCCAGAATCATTAGTCTGCCTGGAGTACCCCGAACCATCACTTCCGACCGAGGTTCCCTGTTTACCTCCGCTTTTGGTCCCGTCTCCATCAAGCCTTGGGGACAGCGCTGAAATATAGTACTACTTATCATCCTCAGACCGATGGACAGACAGAGCGGGTAAATCAAATACTCGAAGATACATTGCGAGCCTATGCTTTGGCCCAAGGACCTAAATGGGAAGATTGCTTGCCATATGCCGAGTTTTCTTACAACAACAGCTTCCAGACCAGTCTAAAGATGTCACCGTATGAAGCTCTGTATGGCTGTAAGTGCTGCACTCCTTTAAATTGGTCTCAAACTGGAGATAGCCGTATCTTCGGAACAAATCTCATGATGGAAGCTGAGAAACAAGTTAAGGAAATCCGAGATAGATTGCAATTGGCCAAATCTCGACAGAAAAGTTATTATGATGCAAAGCACCGACAGATCAATTTTGAACCCGGAGAACACGTATACCTCCGAGTCACTCCTATGAAATGAGTCAAGAGATTTCAGACCCATGGAAAGTGGGCACCCAGGTTTATTGGTCCATTCCCGGTTATGTCCCGAGTGGGTACTGTTGCCTATCAGTTGGAGCTACCCGCTGAATTGGCAGACGTGCATAACGTGTATCATGTTTCACAATTAAGACACTTCATATCCCCGCTTGAGAAAAGGACTGCTAGGGATGAGGTAGAATTGGCAAATGATTTAACCTATGAAGAGAGACCATTTAGAATTTTGGAGAGATGAAAAGGGTCACTCACAGTAAAGTAAGAAAATTTTACAAAGTTCAGTGGGAGCATCACACAGAGTCAGAATCGACTTGGGAGCGGGAAGAATTCCTAAGGGCTCATTATCCAGAGTGGTTTTCCCGAGCAACCGAATCTTGAGGACGAGATTCATTCTAAGTGGGGGAGGTTTATGATAGCCTGATTTTTCCCCTGTCTTATTTGCCTTATTTTCATTTGGATTTATTTTGAAAGTTGGGGTTTTTGAATCTTTTCATATGGACTTAAACACTTGGGTACCCTTGGCTTTCACCCAAGTGCATCATTCCCCTCCCTAATCATCATTCCCTTCTGATCCATCTCAAAATAATCTTGGGAATATTTTTCTTAAATGAAAAATATTCATTTATCTTCTCTAAAACCCTAGCTAGTTCAATGAGCTCCAAAGCAACCCTCATTTTTCTTGCCCACAAAAATCTGAGAAAATTCCCAAATATTCTTTGAACCCTGGGGCACCTTTCTGAGCAAAATCATTTCATCACTTTTTGGAATATTTTTGCTACAGAAAATATTTTCTGTTTTGGACAGAAATGGTGGTTTCTACAGCAACTACCATTTTACTTGCTCCCCTGTGCCTGAATTTTCTTGTGCATCATCACCTTAGTAGATGATTGCTAGCCTCCAAAGCACAGCCCCCAACTCCCAGCCATTTGACCTCAGTAACACCTCAAAGTTACTGACCAGAAACTTACCTAGCGTGTAAAATTTTCTCTACTGCATCTGGAGCCAAACCAAAGCGTGGTAACATTCAAAACTACCACGAACAACATGCCAGACATGGAGTTTGGGCTTAGGTCGGCATGAGGTCAGAGTTCACGCGGTGACCGCGTTCGTCTAGGCGTGCTGGCATGCAGCCGACGCGCTCTGCGACGCGCCCGAGCCTCTGTTGATCGCGTGCTCGCTTCCCCGCCTGCCTAAGCGTGCCAAACCTCGCCACCATCATCGTCTCAACACCATTAACTCTCCCTGGCGCTCGCCGATGCCAGAGCTCGCCGCAACAAGCACGAGCACGGTCCGGCCAACCCAACAGTGCGGTGCGCACTGTGCTCGTCGCCTTCTCCTCGTTCCTGTGCTCGTCACCGCTCTCCCACAGTTGCCGTGTGAGCTGCGTCGCCTTCTTCCCCTCTCACTGACGCCGCTCGTCGCCGGGCGCCATGGGCAGGTGTGCACCGGCGGATCCCGAACCCTCCACTACTAGAAAAAGGGCTATGGATGGGATTGACACTAATGGCGCACCAGACAAGCGGTGCGCCATTAGTATATACTAATGGCGCACCACCTTCTGATACGCCATTAGAGTTGAAACTACTAATGGCGCACCTGGCCCAGGGTGCACCATTAGTATCAAATTTTTTTTTGAACTAGTGCGCCTGTCCAAACATACTAATGGCGCATCCAGACACAATGCGCCATTACTAGTTGTAACTAGTAATGGCGCACCTGTCGGAAAGTGCGCCACTAATGTTGTTTTTTTATTATATTTTTATTCCTTTTTCTGCAAAACTACTAATGGCGCACTGTTCCAACGTGCGCCATTACTAGTTTAAACTAGTAATGGCGCACTGTGGAACAGTGCGCCATTAGTATTTTTTTTGCAAAACTACTAATGGCGCACCACCAGAAGGTGCGCCATTAGTAACCTGGATTACTAATGGCGCATTTAGAGTTGGTCCGCCATTAGTAAGTGGGCAGCAACAAGATATTTTGGACAGCCTCTCCTACCCACACTCACTTTCTCCCCACTTCATTCTCTCCACCTCCTGCTTGTCTCGGGTGCCTCCTCTTTTTCACCTCATTTCCACCATAGATTCATTCAATTTAAGTGGTTAAATTACCTTGTTTTGATAGGTAAGTAAGGGGGGAAGCTATATTTATGTTGTTCTCCCTACAACAATGTGCACATGCACCTTTTATGGCCTAGCTAGATCTATGTATGTTCGTGGTGTTGCATATGTTTGTGGTGTTGCATATGTGTTTGTGTTTGGAGGTGTACCGGTATTTGAAATGCGATAGTTGCCAATATTTTGCCGGAATGTTGATTCATTTCCGTTTCGGCGAGAATTTTGGCATTAAGCATTCTCTTTGGTCCTATTTTTAGGGAAAGTCATGCCAAATTTTTTCTTGGTTCTAAAATATCGTTTTGCTCTACCCCGCAGGCGACCATGGTCCGCAAGATGACCGAAGGCAACGTGAATAGGTTTTTGAGGTCCGCGAAGGCCGAGATGCTTCAAAAGAACGAGACGGAGATAAGATGTCCATGTCGAAGATGCAAGCTGAAGAGCCTTATTGCGGACCCGGATTCCGGGCAGGTGCGGGACCACCTACTCTTGCGTGGTTTCATGGATGGGTATCGGTGGCAAGGTGATGAAGATGACTATGAAGTCATCCATGGGGCTGGGCAAGAAATGAGGAAGGGCAGCAAGACAACCACCGCGGCTCGGGCGGGTGAGAAGACGAAGAATCCCCAGGAGATGATCATGACGGTGATGCTGTACACAGTCATCATGTAGAAGATGCAGGACATGATGATGAGGAAGATGCCGGAGCAGACGACGGGCATGATCATGAAGATGATGATGCCGGCGGAGCAGACGACGCTGGACCATCGATGGGCTGGGTGCAGGACCCTCATACTCAAGAGCTGCTTCTCAAGCAGACGGATAACGCAAGAGCTGCCGCCCGAGAGAAAGCCAAGATGGATCAACTTGAGTTAGACGCGGTTACTCCATTGTATGAAGGATGCAGGCCCGAGGATACCCCCCTGAAAGTAACGCTCATGGCTCTGGAGATGAAGGTAAAACACAAAATGACCGACGCGTGCTTCGACGAGAACATGTCATTCTGGCACGAACGTCTTCCCAAGGGGAACAAGTGCCCGACCAGTTTGGAGGAGGCAAAGAAAATCGTGTGTCCTCTGGATTTACCGCACGTGAAATACCATGTGTGCATGAACAATTGCATCATTTATCGGGACGAGCACGCGGAGTCTACCATATGTCCGGTGTGCGGCGTCACTCGATACAAGAAGAGGAAGAAAGCTCCTCGAAAAGTGGTGTGGTACTTTCCGATCACTCCTCGTCTGCAGCGGTATTTCGCAGACCCTAAGGTAGCAAAGCTCCTGCGTTGGCACGCGGATAGGGAGGAGAAGAAGCGAGAAGATGACGCAAATGATCCAGAGATAGATAAAAAAGACAAGATGCTGAGTCACCCTAAGGATGTGAGCCAGTGGCAAGCGTTGAACTTTGAATACCCATAATTTGGGAAGGATCCAAGGAACATCATGCTGGGCGCGAGCACCGATGGAGTCAATCCATTTGGCAGCTAGAGAAGCACACATAGCACCTGGCCTGTGTTTGTGTGGATGTACAACCTTCCCCCCTGGTTGTGCATGAAGAGGAAGTACATTCACATGAGTATGCTAATTGAAGGGCCGAAACAACCAGGGAACGACATCAATCTGTATCTGGGGCTGCTGAAGGAGGATATCTCGCGGGGCAGGTAGTCCACGGATTTTCTGGATGCGTAAGGTGCATGGATGACACAACGTATCGCCAGCTAGATAGAGATCCCGGGTCTTCAAAAACCGTGTTCATGGGACATCGAAGGTGGCTTCGCGACGATGACCCGTGGAGGAAACGCAAGGATCTGTTCGATGGTGAAACCGAACCCCGAAAATGCCCGTGTACGAGGAGCGGCGAGGAAAGAGACAAGCTGTTGAAAAATTGGAAAGACTGCCCACTGTCGGGAAAGAAGCAAAAGGCGCCAGAGCCGGGAAAGAAGCAAAAGGCGCAAGAGCCGCTGCTGAAGGTATGGAAAGCGAGGTCTGTTTTCTGAGACTTGCCGTACTGGAAGATCCACCATGTGCCTCACAGCCTTGATGTCATGGTATCACAAAGAACGTGTGCGAGAGTCTGCTTGGTACCCTGCTCAACATGCCAGAGAGGACCAAAGATGGCCCGAAAGCAAGGGCAGACTTGAAATCAATGGGCATCAGGCAGGAGCTTCACGCTATATATGATGCTGATGATGATGATGATGATGATGATGATGATGATGATGATGAGGCGAAGCAGGACACAGAAAGTCGTCGCAAAGGCAAGAAGACCGGAAATGACTACCCTCCCGCGTGCTTCACTCTAAGTCAGGAGGAGATCGAACAGTTTTTCACCTGCCTCCTAGGAGTAAAACTTCCTTACGGTTACGCGGGGAAGATAAGCAGATACCTAGACCCAGCGAAGCAGAAGTTCAGTGGGATGAAGTCTCACGACTGTCACGTGCTGATGACGCAGATACTTCTAGTTGCAATCCGTGGGATAATGGACGCGCACGTCCGTGAAATGCTATTTGGCCTATGCAACTTTTTCAACGTCATCTCTCGGAAGTTGATTGGCGTGAGGCAACTCAGAAGGCTACAGGAAGAGATCGTGGTGATACTATGCAAGCTTGAGATGTACTTCCCGCCCGCATTCTTTGACGTTATGGTGCATCTGCTGGTCCATATAGTGGAGGATATCATCCAACTCGGGCCGACGTTCCTGCACAGCATGATGCCGTTCGAAAGGATGAATGGTGTCATCAAAGGATACGTTCGCAACATGTCACATCCAGAGGGAAGCATAGCCAGGGGCTTTCTGACCGAAGAGTGCATCTCCTACTGCACGAATTATCTAGGCATCGAGAACCCCGTTGGTCTGCCCGTCAACAGGCACCTCGACAGGCTCGCTGGATGGGGTCACCGTGAGGGTCGCCGCGAAATGCATGTCGACTTCGAGGGTCGACTCGCCGACTTTGAAAGAGCAAACCTAGTCGCGCTACAACACATAGACGTGGTCGATCCTTGGGTGGTAGAGCACAAAACCTTTATTAAGAAGACGTACAATGACCGAGGCCGACAGAGGACGGACGGAGATATACTCAAAGAGCACAACTCATGTTTCACGCGTTGGTTCAAGCAGAAGCCTCTGTCGTACCCTTTACATGAGGATTCTTCCGCGGAAGAACAACTCACATTCGCCTTGTCACAGGGCACCGAGCACAACCTGGTGACCTATGAGGCGTACGATATCAATGGCTACACATTCTACACCGAGGCCAAGGACATGAAGAGCGATGGTTATCAGAACTCCGGGGTAACGATGGAATCCTACACCGGTAATGACAAGGACAGATACTACGGAAGGATCGAGGAGATCTGGGAGCTGAGCTATGCTGGAGAGAAGGTCCCGATGTTCCGTGTCAGATGGGCCAAGAGCTTCCTAAAAGAAGACCGGTATTTCACCACCATGGTTGTACCCGAAGCCAAATCCAAAACCGCGGGCGCAAATGTCACCGCGAAAAATGAGCCATGGGTACTGGCTTCCCAAGTGGACCAATGCTTTCTTCATTACCGACCCGTCAAAGCCCAGCCGTGTTGTCGTGAGGAGAGGCAAAAGGAAGATCATCGGAATGGATGGAGTAGCCAATGAGCAAGACTTCGACAAGTACGGCGACCCGAGGATCGAACATGACGGCGATGATGAAGTAGCAGCATACACCACAAGAAGAAGCAGGACCACCCTACCTAAAGGACGTCCGTTCCACAGAAGAACTCCATTTGCGAAAAAGAAGGGCAAGAAGATTGTGAACAGATAGCTATCTAAGATCGATTGTATTTAAATCGTAGCCTTCATTTCTTGATTGTATTTCATGGGCACTTTTTGAACTATCATGAATATTTTTAGATTTCATGGACACTCGATCTCGATCCCCCTCCATCTCGATCACTATCCCACCTCGCTAGATCCGGTCCCCCTCGCCGCCGAGCACCCCCCGGTCCACCGGCCGCCGCCGCTGACCCCCTGCACCCTCGATTCCCCTACTCAACCGCCGCCGCCGACCCCCCGCACCCCTCCCCTACTCAACCGCCACCGTCGACCCCCGCACCCCCCGCACCCTCCCCTGCTCCACCGGCATTACTGTTGATGATAT
>NC_041382.1:730858680-730881640 GCF_002162155.2 Triticum dicoccoides
ATTTTTTAAAAAATTATTACTTTCTTATAAAAAAATATTATTGTTATGATTTAAACAAGTTTGAACATATTTAACACAAATAACTATCAAACATCATTTTAAATGCATAAAAAATTGTGGAGCCTGGGAATCAAACCCAGGACCTCCTGGTGTGAGAACTGGCTGCTGACCAGTCGAGCTAGTAGAGGGAACTTGATGTGGATCAGGTCAGGTGGAAGATAACCTGTTGGCTCGAGCAGAAATTAAAAAAAAAATACTAATGGCGCACCAGGGTGAGGTGCGCCATTAGTATGGATGTACTTATGGCGCACCGAGGGGTGGTGCGCCATTAGTATTGTGCCGCCCCCATCCATATTTCTTGGGGTGGATGTACTTATGGCGCACCGAGGGGTGGTGCGCCATTAGTATTGTGCCGCCCCCATCCATATGAATTCTTAGATTTCGATCGTTTTTCTTTTAACATTCCGTGTTTTCTGCAGTGACACACATTACACGCTCATCCTCCTAAGCCCCAAATATTCCATGGCCACGTATTTCGACCCGGACCGTCAGTCGAACGTAGACTACACAAAAGTCAAGAAGGTTCTTGATGATGTTCTCCCCGGCTACGCCAAATCTGGAGGCACCTTCACCAGGCCTATTCGTAAGTACGGCAAGCACGTGTTCTCCCACAATACGATGTTCTGCTGCGTCAAGCAGCCGCCTGGCGGTCAGAAGGGTGCCTACTACGCCATCCATCACATGCGGGCGATCATACGGGACCATCATCAACTTCTGCTACCAAGTAAACTCAAAGATTGGGCCGCGAGCGTGTCGGCAATCCAGGACGCGGACATCAGACAAGAATTCTTTCGCATCCATTCGGAGTTTGCGGAAATCATCCATCAAGATGTCCTTCGTACCTCGGGGCAGTTCTACCTCAGAAATCAACCGTCCAAGAGTGACATCGACACAATGCTACAAATGCAGGCTGACAACGCCCGTTATTTCATGACTCCCACGATAGACGGCGGCTTCATCCACGCTCCGGTCCCTTGAGTCGAGTCGAAAGCAGTGATGCTGTGTCTAGTTCTGAAACATCGACTAGCTCATGTTGTAATTAAACTTTAATGAACTTGTAGTATGTCTCTTTGGTTTCGAGAGTCGTTCAACTTAGATGTAATGATGCTATTAATGTCTTGCTTTTCTCTTCTGATCGTTCTGTTGCATACTTATATATTGCTTATGTATTGTCTGTGAATTGGTACTAACGTTTCGTTTGGCTAGTGCATAGCGATGCCGTCGTATGTCGTGTACAAGGGTAAGGTTCCAGGAGTCTACGGCGACTGGGAGGAGTGTCGGAGACAGGTTCACCGATTCAGCAGTAATAGTTACAAAGGGTACACCACTAGGGCTGAGGCCGAATCTAGATACGCCCGCTATCTAGCGGGAGAGGGGAGGGAGCGTTGGAGGAACCGGATGAAGACGAGTTTCATCGTGATGATGCTCATCGTGATGACCACAGCTCTCTTCTATGTGATGGTAGTTTAGATGATCGATATTGACTTGTAATGTGAAGACAAACTCACTACTCGCGGTCTCGAGACTTGTAATATAATGTTCTATCTTTGTTCGGTCTTTTCAATTCGGAGACTAATATGATGAATTGTATTCGGAGACTAATATGATGAATTGTACTCAGAGACTAATCTTCTATTGTATTCGATGAATCTGTTGTTGATGTGTGCTGTCTATATTTTGTCCAATTATACATTTTGTAACCTGTGCAAAAAAACAGAAAATTAAAAAAAACTAATATTCATACCAATGGCGCATCACATCACAGTGCGCCATTAGTATCCCAAAGGATACTAATGGCGCATCATTAAACAGTGCGCCATTAGTATGCCGAAGTTACTAATGGTGCATCTTGTTGTTGTGCGCCATTAGTATGCCAAAGCACCTGGGTATACATGGCCCCCTGGGAGGCATACTAATGGCACACTGTTGTATATACTAATGGCGCATCTGAGGTCCGCCATTAGTATACCAGATACTAATGGCCCACCAGTGGTGCGCCATTAGTAAAATATACTAATGGTGTGGCACTAATGGCGCACCACTAATGCGCCATTAATGGCCAAATTAGGTGCGCCATTAGTAGGCCTTTTCCTAGTAGTGCTCCCTCTCCGCTCGCCTATAAATGGAGCCGCCCCCAGCCTCCTTGAGCACCATCCACCACTACCACACACCCCACAAGCGCGTAGGAAACCGTAGCCCGGCCGGGCAGGCTACGGGCCGTCGCCCTCGAGCTCGAGATCGCCGGCGATCCCCTCTTGTCACCGTAGTAGCTCCATCCCCTCCCAGGCCAGGGCGATCCTTCCAGGGCCTCCGCCTCTCTCCGGTGAAGCCATCCCATCCCTCTGGAGCCCCTGAAGTTGCCTCTGGTCGCCGTCTTCCTCATCTCCGGCGACCACCGCCCTCTGCCTCCGCTTGCGAGGTCGATTTCGACGCCTTCGGACCACCCCTAGATACGCTACGGGTACGGGCAGGTGCGCCTCAACCCCCTCTCTTGATCCCTCCCTCTGGTTTTGGCCAAGGAGCCCTCGTCGCTAGCGAGAGCTTCGGCGAAGCCGTGACCCTCCTCTGTTTCCTTCTCCCCTCCTTCTCACCTGACTAGCGGGGCTCGCTAGTCAGCCACTCTGTACGCGCGCGAAGCGGTACGAGTGGTGGCGCCCTGGGGCTTTACACCTTCGACGTCACCCCCCTAGTCTGTTTATTTAAATTCAAATCCAATCCAATTCCAGAGAGCGTCAAACAGCTATAACTTTTCAACCATAAGTCCAAATGAATTGATTCTTTTTGCATTATGTTCTTTGCAAAGAAATCTAGCAGCTCACTAAAAATGAGATTTTTCTGAGCTGTCTAGAATTTCTGGTGATTTTCAGAAGAGTTCTTGATATTTTCATCTTGTGTTTAAAATTATTTTCAGAGGGTGAGGCTTGTCTTGAGGATCATCAGAAGGCTTGTGAACCTCATCTACACTAAGGCAAGCCACAGCAACATTTTCATGGTGCCATTTCAATATTGATGATTTTCTTACTTAAATGAAATGATTAATCCATGCTTTTAAATAACTTTCATGTTATTTATATTCTGTTAAGTGTGTGTTGGTATTATGCTCGATTTACAGAACCTTGAAACTAGTTTAGTTGGTAAAGTAGCTAAGATCCAATTGTGGGCATGGTGCAATGATTTGTTATGCATATGAATAATTGCTTAAAATAATTTTCTTGCATAAATAAAATAGTTATATTTGCTAGAAAATATCCTGTTAAGTGCTTGTTCAGCCATTTTTACCTAATTTACAGAATGTTTGAACCTAATTTGGTTGGCAAGGACAATAGGATTTGCTTGAGGTGATAGTAAAATCTTTGCTATGCAGATGAGAAATTAATCAAAGTAGTTTTCTTGCATGACAATATGATAATACTTGCTGCAAAATATATTGTTAAAATGAGAGTTACCCTTACCAGGAAAATCATATAAGTTGTTGATGCTTATGCCTAGTGTGAATATAGTTGGCATCAATCATTTTCGTTAACATGTGATGCATCAATAGCTTTGCATTTCATGGCATGCTATGACACCAGTCATTTTCATTTTAAGTTGAACCTGAGTATAACTCAACTTGAATATATCGTTGACTGGTTCATGGTGCTGCTAAATCAAAATTTTCCCAGTGCAACCACATTTTCCTTGTGGGAAGGCCTTGATTCGGTCCATTGACATGCCTCTGGTCGGTGCCTCCAACAAGGGAAGGTTCACTCCTAGGGAAAACCTTATACACAGAACATTAGCAGTAGCGCGGGATAAAAATGCACGCTGGTGCTAATTAGCAGCAACGCGGTATTTTAAACCGTGCTACAAATACAGTTATAGCAGTAGCGCGCTCGAGTACAAAAGCTCTACTACTAAAATTCCCATGGCTTAGCCGATAGGCTACACATAGTAGTAACGATCTACGTGGAACCGCGCTAACGCTACTTGTTTTGTAGCAGCGCGTTTACGAACAAAGGCGCTACTGCTAATGAAAATAAAATTAAATGGAAAGCAAATAAAAATGCGAAGGAATAGCAGTAGCGCTTGTTAAGAAACCCGCTATAGCTACCATAGCAGCAGCGCACTTCCTGGAACGCGCTACTGCTACTTTTAACTTAACCGCGTGGTTCGTTCTCCCCCCACGGCCACTTCCCCAAATCCCTACTCCTCCGCTGTCGCCGCCCTGCATCATCGTTGGCCACCGCGCGCGACCCGTCGCTCTCCGCACACCTTCGACGCCGCCCCCGTCCCTGACCGCGACCTCGACGCAGCCCCAACCCCGACCTCGACAACCCCCCTACATCGCCGCCCTCCGCCGTGCGCCCACCGCCCCGACCCCGTCCCCAACCTCGACGCCGCGTGCCCCTCTCCCTAAATCCGCCAGCGCCAGAGGTGAGCACGCCCTCCTCCTCCTCCTTCTCCCGTACCTCTGCCTAGCTAGGGTTCTTAGGGTTAAATTTCAGAGTTCATCTAATTAGTTAGGGTTCATCAAATTAGATGCTAATTATGGCAGTAGTTGTTAGAATTAGTTTTAGAGTTCATCGAATTAGTTAGGATTAAATTTTAGAGTTCATCAAATTAGTTAGGGTTAAATTTTAGTATGTTTTTAATAGAATTAGTAAGAAAATTAATATAACTAGTTGAACTAGTTTATTTTTAGTAAAAACTAGTTTATTTTTATTCATAATAAGTGCTTAATTGAACTAGTTAAGTTAATACAACTATTTTATTTTTAGTACGAAAATTAATAGAACTAATTTATTTTTTAGTTAAAGCAACTATTTTATTTTTAGTAAGTAAATTAATAAACTAGTTGAACTACTTTAGTTGTAGTTGAACTAGTTTAGTAAGTAAATTAATAAACTAGTTGAACTACTTTAGTTGTAGTTGAACTAGTTTAGTAAGTAAATTAATAAACTAGTTGAACTACTTTAGTTGTAGTTGAACTAGTTTAGTAAGTAAATTAATAAACTAGTTGAACTAGTTGAATTGATAGAACTAATGTATTTTTAGTAAGATAATTAATATAACTAGTTGAACTACTTTATTTTTAGAAAGAACTAGTTTTTCCTATTTATAGTAAGTTTATATTTAGTAAGAACTAGTTGAATTAATAAAACTAGTTGAACATGTCATATTTGCTCAAATAGGATATGTGGTTGCCCAAGTGGCCGTTCATGTTCAGTTTACACCTCTGAGTGGCCTATGTTTTGCCGGAGTGTTGATTAATTTCTGTTTCGGCAAATTTTAGGCACTCGATATGTCCTTTTTTAGCAAAGGTCATGCTTGATTTTTCCGTGAATTCTGGCATGAGTTGTGCTAGAATATGTAGGACATATCGAGTGGCCTGGATTTTCTCGAAAAATAATGATCTAATTTAGGTTTTTTAGTACATATATTTAATTGTACAAGTTTAATCTTTGAATTATGAACATAGGAAATGTCGTACTCGGACGACGACAGTCTCCCGGGGGAGTGCAGCTGGTGCCCCGACGATCGAGGTATGTGCGACATATTCGTCGAGCTGGACGAAGATCGGCGCTTCAGCATTAAGCTCGAGGAGACCTTCGATGTTGAAACGGTACGCAACAACGACAAGTGTTTTTTTTTTCTTAATTAAGCATGACTTCAACTATTTCAACGTCTAATTTTCATCTTTTACAATTCGACTAGCTTATCCCATGCCATGCAAGACGCTATGTCTTGGAGAGGATGGGTTTTGAAGACCATGAAAATATTCAAACAAAGAAAATACACCTAAGGACCCATCATGATATCGATTTTGAAGTAAATCTGTACAATTCTCAGAGCGTAACCCATTTTGGTTGCCAAAATTGGGAAGCACTTTGCAAAATGTATGGTTTTTATGAGGATATGATTGTCACAATGGATCTTGGTGATCCTGACATCGAGCAAGACAATATGGACATTTGGGTCCTTGTTGATACGCTTCCGATTCTACCGCAATGTGAGTTTCTCAAACATAGTTATTAACTAATTTATATTGTTAAATAACTAATTTATATTGTTTATTTCAAAATAGTTGACAGCTTACTTCCATTGACAACTTATTTTGAATCTTCAAAGAATGTGCAGAAGATGGTAGACAAAACCCACTAACTGATGGCTCCGAATTAACTTATAAGGAGAAAAGTTAACTGATTGCTTATTGTACTTATCTTGAGAATATACCTATTATCGAACTCCTCCAAATTATGGTGAATATGTGCCACTAGTGCATGTGTTGAACCACGGTAACTTCTATGGAGATACCCTGGTAAGATTTTTTACTATTACGACATCCGTGCATCTTTTGCATACTTCTAAAACTAGTACATCATTGCTAACTACGAAGTTATTACTACGTATTTCAACAGAAAATTCCGATGGATTGTGTGCCTCATCTGATGTATCAGAATGGTCGCCTTGCAGTTCTGAACATACAACCAGGTCAATCTAAGGAGCTCACATGTGCATATCAGATTTCTAAAACCGGTGAACACATGCTAATCAAAGAATGGAAAAAATGTTTGGACATTTGCAAGGAGGTTCTTGGCTCCATTCTCCATAATGGAGAGTCAGGGGCTATCTTGTTTTTTGCTATTTTACCTTAGAGAATATAGTAGGTCCTAAGAGAATGTAGTAGGTCCTATGAGGTACAATATGTTTATTATGTGATACAATGTGTTAGAGTTGATGATGAGGAGTACTTGTGATTACGACTAGTGACCAATTTGCTATGTGATGTCTCATTGATGAAAACGATGATCTTGAGGAGGTGTTATATGACAATGATGTATTATGATGATAAGTTGTTAATGATATGATGATGATGATATTTATTATATCATTGGGTGAAAGAACCGCAGATTAGTTTCAAGTGGATGTCCATCCACTTGAAACTAGTGCACGGTTCTTTCACCCCGTGATGTAATAACTCATTATGATGTAAAAACAATTTCTAAATTCCTGTTGTATGAAAACTTGTGTAAAGGTGTACGAATACAACATGAAATAAAAAAGAAATAAAATACGAAATAATAGTAGCAGCGCGGGCAGGGAGAAGCGCTACTACTAATTACTAGTAGCGCTCCTCTGGGAAGTCGCTACTACTAAGTCGATTTAGCAGTAGCGTGGGCAGAGGCACGCTACTGCTATATGTTAGCTGTAGCGCCTTATCAGTAGCGCATCGCCCCGCGCTACTGATAGGCCTAAAACCCGCGCTGCCGCTAGGCTTTTCCCTAGTAGTGGTTATGGGCATGCTTACCCTGGCCCAGTAAGTAGGCATAACCTTGTGTGCCCGTTGTTGAGATTATGGTACCGAGTCCCCGAGTGGGATTGTTTTGGCCACGATGGTGTTCGGTGTGTCTTTGGTAGACATGGGGCCACCCAGGACTAGCCCATTGGGGATTGGGTCGGAGTGGCCGGGAGAGTGTCAGGCCAATGGAAGGGTTTTGTTGTAATGCCGTTTGTCCACCCGAATGGGAGTGCGAGGCCATGGGTTCCGTGGTGTGGGTACAGTGTGCTACCTATGCAAAGTGTGTAATCTATCGATAGCCGAGTCCACGGTTACGGACGCCTCGTAGTAGGTCCCAGCATGAGTCAACGTTTAATAAACTTGCACACTAAGTTATGAACTTTGCACTGATGATGATGGCAGGAAGGCCATCGAGATGTTCAAGGCCCAATATGGGTCGTGGTTGTTTTCATCGTATGGGCCACGAGTTACTCTGGACAAGACCACGATGGTGGTTTGGTGGTGATCGCCGTAAGGAACACAAGTTACTCTGTTCAAGACCACGATGGTTGTTTGTTTGTGATCCAAGAACGATCACGGTTGGTAAGTCGGTCCCGAGGGATGTTTATCCCAAGAACATGAGCACAACATGTTGGAACATTACCGCATTATTAATTGGTTAAATATCATGATAATGCTTCTCATTATGATTATGCCTGTTGTGAGCTTGCAAGTACATTCAATGTACTAACCTGGCATGTCATGCCAGATTTTAGGAAAGTCGCATTGGAAAGGAGCGCTGCTCGAGTCTAGATCGTGTCCACATCGGTGTCCCTGTGCTATGGAGTTCCCGCTACGACGTTGTTCCGCTGCTGCGTAGTTGTTATGATCGAGGCCCCCTTTATGTTCACTAAATAATATACATATTGTTCAGCCACACCGTGCGTGCTGCTCGGCCTCAACATCTGTTGTAATATAAACCCTGATCCGCTAGCATCAATAAAGCGGTTGTTTTTTTGTACCAAGATGTTGTGTGTTACGAGAAGACATGGTCTCTAGGCTGGCAATGCAGGGTAAACATGTCACTCTGAGCCGGGGTGCCACATCGGGTCTATTTCCTATCATATTAAATCAAAAAATTTATTGCTGCACTTTTTATTTATTTAGTTTGATCTATCTATCTAATCTAATACAATTTAATCTATGTCAATACAGAGGAGGGATTGACAAGGCCTCTTACGTGTAAGGTTGCCAGTAATTGTTGTTTGTGTGCAGGTGTTGTTTAGATAGTGTTGCTTGGTTCTCCTACTGGATTGATAACATTGGTTTCATAACTAAGGGAAATACTTACCGTTGCCGTGCTACATCATCCCCTCCTCTTCAGGAAATTACCAATGCAGATACAAGCAATCATACTCGCAGAGCATAGCTTATCAGGAAGAAAAAAGTTGTATGTGCTCAATATTCATCCCGAGATATTCACTAACCTAAGCACGGACAAAACATTAAAGATTTGTGCATGCCATGGTATCTCACCAGGGAGGGAACTAATAATTATCCATGGTCATGGTTGGGTCTTCCCATCTAAATTCCCCACATTATTTCATCACATATCAGATTAATTTTCAACATTTCTAAAGATGACAGTATATTTTGGGGCCAAGATATCGGGTTACAACCTAGATTTTTCAGGCTGTAGCTTCTCCCCTAAACCCTACCAATGTACGAACTTATGTTATCATGAAGTGTTGTCTTACGCCACTCGCCGCCTTGCCAATCTCGTCTTATTGTACTTCTAAATTTTGCTTATGAACCTTTCTTTACGTGTATAGGTGGTAATTTGTGCAAAATATAATACAATATAAATATGGTAGAGCTACTGTGTATCGAACATGACTACTCAAATAAAGGAAGGCGGTCCACCAGTCATAGGCAATGTCACACTTCCGAGTGTTAGCCATATTTTGTACCATCATATAGTGTTGCACTTTGCGAAAACTCTATCATATATCACCCTCTCCGCGCGACCACCCTCATCCCATGCATTGCCTCATGGAAGCCCGCCAATAAAAGGTCACGACAAACACCCCATACCACATATCAAACGCACCGGCTGACAAAATGAAAAAAAGGTTTATGCTTTATCTGTCACCATTACATACACTCACCATTCATCCTAGCTCAACCATGATTTGCATATGCACTGTGTATCATCCCTGTCATGCCTTATATGCATTGTCCATCTACCAGCATGTCCATCACAAGGGCTGCTCCCTTGCGATCTATGTTGTTATGGCGTCCTTTGGTGATAGTAATCTTGTATTGAACAAACCTATGGCCGGCACGGGTGATCTCGTCACCTAAACATATGTCCGCCGCTGCATCTTTATCATTGAATAATTTCCCTCTTGCATCCACCACTGTGTCATGGCCTCCTTACCACTCTACAAATCTATACTCTATGCCTACATGGCCATCACGAACCTCCATGATGATAGAGACAAATCATTTTATTTTTCTCGTGTGTTATGGAGTAGAAACTGATGACCGGTAGCAAGAGGCCCCTTGACCCTGGTTATCGACCATTGATACCTAAACGTTTAAACTTTGTAGAAGAACCATTCCCATTGGTGACCTATGATAACTAACTAACAAGACACGCGAGCCAATGGCGAGTATTTGGCAATTCGATTTTTGTTGTTATTTTTCCACTAGGAAATTAGATATTTTTTAGATGATTAATTTTTTGCACTCATGCCTGAATAGCTATTTCTTTAGAAAAGGAGGATGTACCCCCGGCCTCTGCATCTGGACGATGCATGCATCCATATTATTAATTATTCACAAAGACCATACAAGTTGATACATCAATAAGCCTAAAACGACCATCTTGGCAACACCGTTGCTAGTGCTATCCCCAGGGTGTGCCGAATGTCCGGGCTTAATATCAAACAAATATCGCACCAAAGCCTAACATCTAAAGCCGGGTGTCCCATCCAAGCCACTACCTGGATTGGGTCCCACACGGATCTGGCACACTCCCAATAGCTATGAAAACAGAGCAGCAAAACATTTGAAGATTCCTTTTGTGTCTAAGGCTATACATGGAAAGAAACGCATGCAAGCAAGTCTTGTTTCGAACTGGCCTTGTACGCACTGGAAACCCTGCATGGGTTTCTTTCCATTTCCATGTCTCCCCTCTCCCTCCCAACAATTATACATAAAGAAAATCTCATCACTTCCATTTCGTAGATCTATAGAAATCAAAATTACTCCGCCGGCCGCTACCTCCACCGGAACGACGCCTCCGTCCGGAAACAACAGTCGATAGATACACATCAATCACTAGTATTGCCTATGATCCTAGCTAGAACATAAGCTGTTCTTGGCATTTTTGCGGCATCATGTGAAGCTCACATATGCATTACGTTTGTCTGCTTGGTATACATAGAGAGAGCAATGTCGTCATCGTCGGGCATGAAGTTGGGCGGCGCTCCATCATGGCTGGGGCCACTGCTCGGCGTGAGGTTCTTCCAGCGCTGTGCCACGCACCCCAGACTGGCCAAGAATGATTGCAACCACTACTGCCTTAGCTGTGCCGGTGAGGAGAACGCCGTCTGCTGCCCCATGTGCCTCTCCGGCCACCATGACCACCATGTCCTCCAGGTACTTAACATATACAAGTGCATCACGTGCGTACCAATGGCAGCGGCGGCATTATAGATTGATAGATATTATTGCAGATACGGCGGTCGTCATACAAGAACAGCGTGGTGATCTGGGTTGCGGAGCTGGAGGAGGTTGCGGACATGTCCCTGGTGCAGCCATACATGGTCAACCACGAGAGGGTGATGTACCTCAACCCGAGGCTGCAGGCGCCGCAGCACGCCATCATGTGCTTCAGCCCCGCCGGCGCATGCCTGATGTGCGGCCGGAAACTCGTCGACGAAATCTTCCGCTTCTGCTCCCTCGGCTGTAAGGTACACACGCGCACCTAACATTTCTCGTGCAAGATTTCATAACATTTCTGTGCATTCACTAAGCGGGCGCCATGCCAATGTATAGGATCGATATGGAAAGCTAGATTAGATTACACCCGGCCATGATGCTAGCATGGTTGAAATCACCAAAATGCTTGTCAACCAGTTCATCAAATATCTTTACATGTTCCGACCGATCGACTTAAGTGGTGCATAATCCTCTGCAGAGGAACTACCTCCTAATATCATATCCCAGTGAGCAAAACATATTTGGATCCAAACACGTGAAATCTAATCTTTGGAGTATGATATGAATGTTCTTTATTTGACATTTTTGTTACTAACATGAGTTCCATCTGCTAGCAAAGTATACAAATGCAGCCTACATACATCTACTAACTAGCTGATTGTTAAGACATCTGATTGTTAAGACATGCAGCCTACATACATCTACTAACTAGCTAGTCTATATACTTTACTCATGTAAATTTATGTTTCCCCGTTGATGTCAGCTTGAAGGAATCGTGTCTGATCCCAACTTGACATTCATTCTTGATCCGGAATGCAAGTGGGAATACTCAGACTCAGACTCTACCGAAGAAGAAGAAGACGGCGGCCATCTGCCAGGCCCTAGCAACTCTCAGCCAATTGGAGGGACTAGTTACCTCCGCCAGCCAAGGAAGGGCGTCTGTGGCCCACCTCAACAGGCGCCCTTCTACTGATCTTCGTTGTTTTTGGTCCGACGTCGACATGATTTTACATTTTCAGCAATTCAAGAGCAACAACGCTTCATTAGAGACATGTTGATCTTCCTCACTTTCTAGAGATGGGTCCAAACAGTGTTTCGGTTGGTCTGAAAGTGGTGTGTCAGCATGCCTCGAATATATATTATGCATTGTAATGCCCGTGTTTGGCACTTATTTACAATATTGTGGAAGCAGCTGGTGCTTGCTATTTGTTTTGGATGCTACAATGCAGTGCTTTCCTAGATTATTAAAAACAATGTTCTCCTAAACTATTGCTTCGGTTTCCACCTAGTTTTTTAATCTCAGTTTACCCATAAACTAGAATACTTTAGCAGCCGTACCACCCCACCCCCACCCCACGTGATCCATTTTCTACGAGCAAACACATTAAAAATTCAACAGTTTTGTTAAATTCATGCATATAGGTTGTGGTGCAAAGTCTATGAATGTATTTTGTTTGCATAAGATATGATCATGTATGCCTGGTGCAAAAAGTAAGTAACTTGTCCACTTTTCTCTCCACATAGATCACAAACTTTCATATTTTTTGTTACCAAGTTTGCAAGCAAATACTCGATGTCATAATTGACATGTAAGATTTGTTCTTATTTTTTTGCAAATCTCCAACAATTATTTTGTCATTATATAAACCGATGGGGTCTATAATAGATAAAATAATCGACGGGGGCAAAATAAGCAAAATAAGCAAAAATTTAATATTTTCGGAGGAGAGCGTGATATTTTTTCTTTATATTGAAGTGATGACCTAATTATAATGATCTGCAAACTTATTTCATTATATGTAGTTTCAGCAATCACCATTTCTAATTAGACCGAGGAAGGGCGTTCAAATGGCCGTTTTCTCGTCCAGTAACATTGGCTTTTGGTTAGTGTCAGTGATGTCAACATGGTTTGTTCTATAAATTGCATGTTTAAAAGGTCAGTACATTCAGACATAGTTTGTCGGTATACTGGATGTAGATCTTTTATTGTTATTGTTATTTTTGGAGGAGAGGGTGATATTTTTTCTTTATATTGAAGTGATGACCTAATTCTAATGATCTGTAAACTTATTTCATTATCTGTAGTTTCAGCAATAACCATTTCTAATTAGGCAGAGGAAGGGCGTTCAAATGGGCCTTTTCTCGCCAGTACCGTTTGCTTTTGGTTAGTGTCAGTGATGTCAACATGGTTTGTTCTGTAAATAGCATGTTTAAAAGGTCCGTACATTCAGACATAGTTTGTCGCTATACTGGATGTAGATCTTTTATTGTTATTGTTATACAACAACCTACACTCTATGAATTAAGGGCAAATGAGCATCCAAATTTCATGTAAGAGAAACATGTGTGCATCTTGAAGGAAGTTGCCTCCTAATACTCCCTCCATTTTAATTTACACATATATTAGCTTTGACTGAGGTCAAACCTTAAAATGTCAGACCAAGTTCGGAGAAAACAATATGTACATTTTACACAGTAAAAAAACTATATGTCGTGAAAAATATATGGAATGATGATTATAATAATATCGATTTGGTATTATATATGTTAATATATTTTCTAGAAACTGCCTCAAAGTTTATAAATTTTGACTTCATACAAAACTACAATTCAGAGTAAATAAACACGGGGGAGTACTAGTTCCAAGGAAATGGCGAGACTGCCTCCAAGCTACAATCTGCAGGCTCTAGACAATGTGTTTAAAAAATATTGGTTGTGAATAGAAAATCACAAAAGGATCCAACTATGCACGCAGATGCTCCCTTGTCAAAGACAAGAAGATTTTGCACACATCCATAAAATAAAATAAATTTAGTCTTTCATCCTAACGAATCAAGTTCATTTTGAAGTTTAGTGGAAATCCACCTAACGAATCAAGTTCATTTTGAAGTTTAGTGGAAATCCAAATACATTTGCTTGGCACACGACACACTGTAATATTTACACACTATATTTTTTGACCTTTTGAAACTCTTCAACTCAGTATTGAAAATTGTAATACTAGGAGCATGCGCCCTCCATAGTACAAAATCCACATTCCAATGTTTTATGACAATAATATTATACTATCATAAACTCCATAGAAAGCAAATTCAATCTATAGCTCGAGAGAAAAATACAAATGCTCATCACTATCTCATGCATGTTATCCTGTACTCTCTCCTGTCCTTTTTACTTTGTGTATTAGATTTCTGTCAAGTCAAACTTCACAAAGTTTGACCAAATTTATATTAAAAAGTATCAACATCTACAATACCAAATATATATATGAAACTACGTTTCATAATAAATCTAAAAATGTTGATTTGACATTGTGAATGTTGATATTTTTCTTATAAGTTTGGTCAAAGTAGAGATGTTTTGACTTTGGACAAAACTTATATGCAGACTAAAAAGGACCGGAGGGAGAACTATTTCTGTGTGCTTTCCCTAAATTTTAGAATCATGTTGATATAGAATATGCGAAGCCTAAGGGAATCCGGCTGGTAAAGAATATGTGAATCCGACAAATAAAATTGTTGATATATTCACCGCGCTGGTTGTAAAATTTGTGCAAACATGAAAGAGCTCTCTAAAAGCACCAACAAAAGCCTACCGCTAGAGAACTGAATACAACTAGATATCTTGATGGCGGTGGTGCTTTCCATACAATCAGCCGAGTAACTCCTCCAAAGATCTCTACACCACCTCCATCGATGGCTTTTGCTAGCACTACATGCTTCACATCCTTCTACTTATCCCCGCCGAAGTCCGTGAGTCCTTTTCTAATAGTTGTGGCCGCAAGTTGTTTTCGATATTAGTTGCCCAGCTAGAAGACCAAAATGTACTTGCCAATCTTTCGAGGATGATGAAACTATCATATCTCCCTGAAGAGATCTCCTCTAGAGCTTGTTGTCGCTCAACTAGATGTACAATCTCAAGGAAATATGCCCTAAAGGCAATACTAAAGTTATTATTTATTTCCTTATATCATGATAAATGTTTATCATTCATGCTAGAATTGTATTAACCGGAAACGTAATACATGTGTGAATACATAGACAAACAGAGTGTCACTAGTATGCCTCTACTTGACTAGCTCGTTGATCAAAGATGGTTATGTTTCCTAACCATAGACATGAGTTGTCATTTGATTAACGGGATCACATCATTAGGAGAATGATGTGATTGACTTGACCCATTTCGTTAGCTTAGCACTTGATCGTTTAGTTTGTTGCTATTCCTTTCTTCATGACTTATACATGTTCCTATGACTATGAGATTATGCAACTCCCGTTTACTGGAGGAACACTTTGTGTGCTACCAAACGTCACAACGTAACTGGGTGATTATAAAGGTGCTCTACAGGTGTCTCCAAAGGTACATGTTGGGTTCACGTATTTCGAGATTAGGATTTGTCACTCCGATCGTCGGAGAGGTATCTCTGGGCCCTCTCGGTAATGCACATCACTTAATCCTTGCAAGCATTGCAACTAATAAGTTAGTTGCGGGATGATGTATTACGGAACGAGTAAAGAGACTTGCCGGTAATGAGATTGAACTAGGTAATGAGATACCGACGATCAAATCTCGGGCAAGTAACATACCGATGACAAAGGGAACAACGTATGTTGTTATGCGGTCTGACCAATAAAAGATCTTCGTAGAATATGTAGGATCCAATATGAGCATCCAGGTTCCGCTATTGGTTATTGACCGGAGACGTGTCTCAGTCATGTCTACATTGTTCTCGAACCCGTAGGGTCCGCACGCTTAATGTTACGATGACAGTTTCATTATGAGTTTATATATTTTGATGTACCGAAGGTTGTTCGGAGTCCCGGATGTGATAACGGACATAACGAGGAGTCTCGAAATAGTCGAGACATAAAGATTGATATATTGGACGACTATATTCGGGCATAGGAATGGTTCCGGGAGTTATCAGATATAAAACGGAGTACCGGGGGTTACCGAACCCCCCCCCCCCCCCGGGGGGTTAATGGGCCTCATGGGCCCAAAGTGGAGCAGAGGAGGGGCGGCCAGGGCAGGCTGCGTGCCCCTTCCCCTCTAGTCCGAATTGGACAAGGAGGCAGGGGCGCCCCCCCCTTTCCTTTCTCTCCTCTCTCCCTTCCTTCCCCCTCTCCTAGTTGGACAACGAAAGGAGGGAGTCCTACTCTCGGTAGGAGTTGGACTCCTCCCTGGCGCGCCTCCTCCTGGCCGGCCGCCCCTCCCCCTTGCTCCTTTATATACGGGGGCAGGGGGAACCTCTAGACAACAATTGATCCTTGAGATCTATTAGCTGTGTGCGGTGCCCTCCTTCACCGTAATCCTCGATAATATTGTAGCGGTGCTTAGGTGAAGCCCTGCGACGGTAGAACATCAAGATCGTCACCACGCCGTCGTGCTGGCGGAACTCTTCCCTGACATTCTGCTGGATCGGAGTCCGGGGATCGTCATCGAGCTGAACATGTGCTAGAACTCGGAGGTGCCGTAGTTTCGGTGCTTGATCGATCGAGCCGTGAAGACGTATGACTACATCAACCGCGTTGTGCTAACGCTTCTGCTTCCGGTCTACGAGGGTACGTAGACAACACTCTCCCCTCTCGTTCCTATGCATCACCATGATCTTGAATGTGCGTAGGAATTTTTTTGAAATTACTACGTTCCCCAACAGTGGCATTCGAGCCTAGGTTTTATGCGTTGATGTTATGCACGAGTAGAACACAAGTGAGTTGTGGGCGATATAAGTCATACTGCTTACCAGCATGTCATACTTTGGTTTGGCGGTATTGTTGGATGAAGCGGCCCGGACCGACATTACACGTACGCTTACGCGAGACTGGTTCTACCGACGTGCTTTGCACACAGGTGGCTGGCGGGCGTCAGTTTCTCCAACTTTAGTTGAACCGAGTGTGGCTACGCCCGGTCCTTGCGAAGGTTAAAAGAGCACCAACTTGACAAACTATCGTTGTAGTTTTGATGTGTAGGTAAGAACGGTTCTTGCTCAGCCCGTAGCAGCCACGTAAAAATTGCAACAACAAAGTAGAGGACGTCTAACTTGTTTTTGCAGGGCATGTTGTGATGTGATATGTTCAAGACGTGATGAGATATAACTTGTTGTATGAGATGATCATGTTTTGCTGAAGTTATCGGCAACAAGCAAAAGCCTTATGGTTATCTCTCTATTACATAAGATGCAAGCGCCAAATAATTGATTTACTTTATCGCTATGCGATAGCAATAGTTGCAAGAGCAATTGTTGGCGAGACAACCATGTGACGACGCATTGATATAGATCAAGATGATGGAGATCATGGTGTCATGTTGGTGACAATGGAGATCATGGTGTCATGTCGGTGACGATGGAGATCATGACGATGCTTTGGAGATGGAGATCAAAGGCACAAGATGATGATGGCCATATCATGTCACATATTATGATTGCATGTGATGTTTATCTTTTATACATCTTATTTTTCTTAGTTCGGCGGTAGCTTTATAAGATAATCTCTCACTAAATTATCAAGGTATAAGTGTTCTCCATGAGTATGCACCATTGCGAAAGTTCTTCGTGCTCAGACACCACGTGATGATCGGGTCACTAGTAGAAAATAGGGCTATGGTCCAGGCCGGCTCAGCCCATTAGTACCGGTTCAGTCTAGAACCGGGACCAATGTGGGCATTGGTCCCGGTTCATGAGCCCAGGGGGCCGGCCGGGCCACGTGGGCCATTGGTCCCGGTTCGTCTGGACCTTTTGGTCCCGGTTGGTGGGACGAACCGGGATCAATGGGCCTCGCTCCTGGCCCACCACCATTGGTCCCGGTTGGTGGCTTGAACCGGGACCAAAGGCTCCCCTTTAGTCCTGGTTCATGTCATCAACCGGGACCAATGAGGTGCCTATATATACCCTCGCCCACGAGCAGAGCACTCCAGTGCTCTGTTTTTCTCAGGCCGGCGAGGGGAGGGGTTTGTGGTGCTCTAGCTCACCTCCTATGCACATGAGGTGTTCGATGGAATGCCCGAGCCACACTACTTAAGCTTTCTCCTCTCGAAGCTCAACCTCCAAGCTCCATTTTCCTCGAGATTTGTCTAGATTTAGCGGTCCGTCACGCCCCGTCCCCGTCTTCACCGTTGTCGATCACCCGCGCCGATCTCATCACCAACACCACCGTGGTGAGCCTCTTGTTCTTATCTTCTTTCTGAAAGGAAAAATATTCTTACTTGTATGTTTAGATAGATACTTGTATCATTTTCTTACATTTACTATTGCGTCTTATATAGTGCGATGGTTTTGTTATCCGCCCCCGTCGGCCCTCGTCCTGTCTATGATTCGGATTTGGTATGTATATTATCTTTATAACTATTGGTTCATTTATTGTTTATGAAAATTATGCCGACCAACGTGACATAGATTTTATTTATCTAGGATGTATGTGAATCGGAAATGCCAACCGACCATATTGTCGAGAGGTTAAATTTAGTTGAAGAAGAAAACAATTTGTTGAAGGAAAAAATAAAAAAAAATGAGGAGGAGAAGATGATATTGGAGTTGCATGTTGCGGATGTCGTCGATGATCACAAGATCAAGATGGATGCAATGCGCTTGAAGATTAGAAAGATTAGAAAATATGCCATTCATACCGAGGCTTGGTATCATTATGCCGTTGGATCAATTGTTACCTTGGTTGCGATTATGATCACATTTGTTTTCGCATTGAAATGTTTTACATAGTTTCAATGTATGGTTTAATTAATTAGATGCTCTAGAGAGCTATATGTTATTAGATGAGAACTATGTATGCACTTTGGTTTTAATGTGATGATGAACTTCTATTAATTTGGACACTTAATTATATATAATCCACGCAGATGAACTGGCAATGGATGTACGGTGACAGACACACCCGCGAGTACATTAAGGGCATGCATGAGTTTCTCGATGCGGCTGAGGCAAACAAGTAGAATGGTTTTATGTGTTGTCCATGCACTAAATGTGGGAATACGAGGTCTTACTCTAACCAGAAAATCCTTCACTCCCACCTGCTTTACAAGGGTTTCATGCCACACTATAATGTTTGGACGAGGCACGGAGAAATAGGGGTTATGATGGAAGACGGCGAAGAAGAAGAGTACGATGACAACTATGTGCCCCCTGAATACGGTGATGCTGCAACGGGGGGAGCTGGTGAAGATCAAGAGGAACCAGACGATGTGCCCAATGATGCTGCCACGGGTGAAGCTGCTGAAGATCAAGAGGAACCAGACGATGTGCCCGATGATGATGATCTCCGCCGAGTCATTGTCGATGCAAGGACGCAATGCATTAGTCAAAAGGAGAAGCTGAAGTTCGACCGCATGTTAGAGGATCACAAAGAAGGGTTATACCCCAATTGCGAAGATGGCAACACAAAGCTCGGTACCGTACTGGAATTGCTGCAGTGGAAGGCAAAGAATGCTGTGGCTGACAAAGGATTTGAGAAGCTACTGAAAATATTGAAGAAGAAGCTTCCAAAGGATAACGAATTGCCCGACAGTACATACGCAGCAAAGAAGGTCGTATGCCCTCTAGGATTGGAGGTGGAGAAGATACATGCATGCCCTAATGACTGCATCCTCTACCGCGGTGCATACAAGGATCTGAACGCATGCCTGGTATGCGATGCGTTGCGGTATAAGATCAGACGAGATGACCCTGGTGATGTTGACGGCGAGCCCCTTAGGAAGAGGGTTCCTGCGAAGGTGATGTGGTATGCTCCTATAATACCACGGTTGAAACATCTGTTCAGAAACGAAGAGCATGCCAAGTTGATGCGATGGCACAGTGAGAACCGAAAGAAAGATGGGAAGTTGAGAGCACCCGCTGACGGGTCGCAGTGGAGAAAAATCGAGAGAAAGTACTGGGATGAGTTTGCAAAGGACCCAAGGAATGTATGGTTTGCTTTAAGCGCGGATGGCATTAATCCTTTCGGGGAGCAGAGCAGCAATCACAGCACCTGGCCCATGACTCTATGTATGTATAACCTTCCTCCTTGGATGTGCATGAAGCGGAAGTTCATTATGATGCCAGTTCTCATCCAAGGCCCTAAGCAACCCGGCAACGAAATTGATGTGTACCTAAGGCCATTAGTTGAAGAACTTTTACAGCTGTGGAATGGAAACGGTGTACGTACGTGGGATGAGCACAGACAGGAGGAATTTAACCTTAAGGCGTTGCTGTTCGTGACCATGAACGATTGGCCCGCTCTCAGTAACCATTCAGGACAGACAAACAAAGGATACCACGCATGCACGCACTGTTTAGATGACATTGAAAGTATATACCTGGACAAATGCAGGAAGAATGTGTACCTGGGCCATCGTCGATTTCTTCCGACCAACCATCAATGTCAAAAGAAAGGCAAGCATTTCAAAGGCGAGGCAGATCACCGGAAGAAGCCCACCATGCGCACCGGTGATCACGTGCTTGCTATGGTCAATGATTTACACTACGTAATCTTTGGAAAGGGTCCCGGTGGACTAGCTGTTCCGAATGACACTGAGGGACACGCACCCATGTGGAAGAAGAAATCTATATTTTGGGACCTACCCTACTGGAAAGACCTAGAGGTCCGCTCCTCAATCGACGTGATGCACGTGACGAAGAACCTTTGCGTGAACCTGCTAGGCTTCTTGGGCGTGTATGGGAAGACAAAAGATACACCTGAGGCACGGGAGGACCTGCAATGTTTGCACGAAAAAGACGGCATGCCTCCGAAGCAGTATAAAGGTCCTGCCAGCTACGCTCTTACGAAAGAAGAGAAAGAAATCTTCTTTGAATGCCTGCTCAGTATGAAGGTCACGACTGGCTTCTCGTCGAATATAAAGGGAATAATAAATATGCCAGAGAAAAAGTTTCAGAACCTAAAGTCTCATGACTGCCACGTGATTATGATGCAACTGCTTCCGGTTGCATTGAGGGGGCTTCTACCGGAAAACGTCCGATTAGCCATTGTGAAGCTATGTGCATTCCTCAATGCAATCTCTCAGAAGGTGATCGATCCAGAAATCGTACCAAGGCTAAGGAGTGATGTGGCGCAATGTCTTGTCAGTTTCGAGCTGGTGTTCCCACCACCCTTCTTCAATATCATGACGCACGTCCTAGTTCATCTAGTCAACGAGATTGTCATCCTGGGGCCCGTATTTTTACACAATATGTTCCCCTTTGAGAGGTTCATGGGAGTCCTAAAGAAATATGTCCGTAACCGCGCTAGGCCAGAAGGAAGCATCTCCATGGGCCATCAAACAGAGGATGTTATCGGGTTTTGTGTTGACTTCATTCCTGGCCTTAACAAGATAGGTCTCCCTAAATCGCGGTATGAGGGGAGACTGACTGGAAAAGGCACTCTTGGAAGAGACTCAATAATATGCAGGGACGGATATTCTTGGTCTCAAGCACAATACACAGTTCTACAGAACTCTACCTTGTGACCCCGTATGTCGATGAACACAAGAACAGTCTGCGCTCCAAACTCCCGGAGCAATGCGACGACTGGATTACATTTGAACACATCAGGACTTTCAGCAGTTGGTTGGAAACACGTCTCAGAGGTGACAACACTATTTGTGATGAGTTATACTTGTTGTCCAGGGGACCATCTTTGACTGTATTGACTTACAAAGGATACGAGATAAATGGGAATACATTTTACACGATTGCCCAAGACCAAAAGAGCACCAACCAAAACAGCGGTGTCCGCTTTGATGCAGCAACCGAGAGCGGAAAGGACACATATTATGGTTACATAGTGGACATATGGGAACTTGACTACGGACCCGATTTTAAGGTCCCTTTGTTTAAGTGCAAATGGGTCAATCTGTTAGGCGGCGGGGTACAGGTAGACCCACAGTACGGTATGACATCAGTGGATCTGAAAAATCTTGGGTACACTGACGAACCGTTCGTCCTAGCCAATGATGTGGCACAGGTTATCTATGTGAAGGACATGTCTACCAAACCGAGAAAAAGAAAAGATAAGGAAGCGAATACATCATATGATGAGCCAAAGCGCCACATAGTTCTTTCAGGAAAAAGGGACATCCTGGGAGTGGACGGCAAGACAGACATGTCTGAAGATTATGAAAAGTTTCATGAAATTCCTCCCTTCAATGTCAAGGCTGACCCAAGCATCCTGATAAACAATGAAGATTATCCATGGTTACGGCGCAATAAGCAAATGACACAAGCGAAGAAAAAGTGAAGACTTTCTCCCGCAACTATTATGATGATACCATGCCAAATTTGTAACAGACGAACATGCTACCATTGTCCGTTTTGTACATGCACATGCTATGTGGGTGAAATTATGATACCATCCCAACTTTCAACTTTTCAGAGTTCATTTGAAATGCTTTCATGTCTTATGGTTTGAAACTTTGATACTTCGAAAGTGATTGTCCATTTTGTACACGAAGTGCATCAAGTTTTTGTCGTAACCCTCTCTACTTTTTGGAACATGCTATGTGGGTGAAATGATGATACCATGCCAACTTTCAACCTTTTCAGAGTTCATTTTGAAATGCTTTCCAATTTCAGAGTCATTTAGCTAAAAGAATGAATTAATAGCAAACATAATAAACTACAAAACTTTTATGAAAATAAAAACAATCAATTAAAATATTATGTTATGATCAACTAAAATAAAACTATAATATTCTTCAATAGCAAAAACAATATAATTTTTGTGACCTAAAATCAAACTATAAGTATTTAATTGTACGTATAAATAAAAAATAAAAAGCAAAGAAGAAAAAAATTCTAATTTTATAGTAAAGTTATTCATAAACTAGTGATTCACACAAATTTTTAAAAATTCAAATTTAAACTATTTAAAATTTAAAACTAATGGCACTAACAGAAAGTTTATAATTTTTGTGACCTAAAAGCAAAAAGAA
>NC_041382.1:730883030-730890171 GCF_002162155.2 Triticum dicoccoides
CCGAGCCCGTCCACTGCCGCCGAGCGCGCCCCGCCGTCGCCCTCGCCCTCGCCGACCTGAGCCCGTCCTCGTCGCCGTCGCCCCCGACGCCGGCCGCCCGCGTCTCCTCCCTGATCCCTCCGGGAGAGGTAGCTACCGCCCCATCCTTCCCCCTTCCTTCCTTCCCTACTCCTTAATTTGCAAAATATTGATATGATATAGATGTATGTATGTATGTATGTATGAGTTGGGGAGAAAGTTTATAATTTTTTTTCATATATACTGTAGATGTATGTATGATGAATTTTGATATTTTTTTGTTCATATATAATGTAGATGTATATGTATGTATGGAATGATATCGATGGATGTATGTATATAGAACATTCGTAGAAAATAAGACGAATCCGATATGACCAATGTCCCCCTCCGGTTCACTCGGGAACACTAACTATCTCGGAGAAAAAAATGTTATCAGGGAAAAAAATGTTATCGGGGTCGAGGGTCATCGAACATGAGAGGAAGAATAGGATAAAAAAGAAGAGGAAGAAGAAAAAAAAGAGGAGAAGAAAGAATAGAGGAGCTCCTCCTCTATTCTTTCTTCTCCTCTCTTTTTTTCTTCTTCTTCATCTTTTTGTATCGGGAGGGGTCGACGGTCGCCTAGGGGTCGAGGGTCGAGAGGGGGTCGACGGTCGCCTAGGGGTCGAGGGTCGAGAGGGGGTCTAGGGTCGCAGAGAGGGGAGAGGAAGACGAGGAGAAAGAAATAAGAAGAAGAAAAAAGAAGAAAAAGAAGAGGAGAAGAAGAAAGGAATAGAGGAGAAGAAGAGAAAAATATAATATATATTCTATTTTCTCTTTTCTCCTCTATTCATTTCTTCTTCTCCTCTTTTTTTTTCTTCTTTTTTTTCTTCGACACGTGGGGGGGAGGGGGTCGAGAACACTGGACATTCATGAGAGAGGCGAGGAAGAAGGGGAAGAAGAGGGAGAAGAAGAGGAGAGGAAGAAGAGGAAGTCTTCTCCTCTATTCTTTCTTCTCTTCTTTTTTCTTCTTCTTCTTCCTCTTTATTTTATCGGGAACGAGGGTCGTCGAGAGGATCGCCGAGCGGTAGAGGAGAAACCCTAAATAGAAAGTATCGTCGGTGTGAGATACATGTACCGTCGGTGTTGGACACTACATCCACATCCCACAAGTGGCGCGGGCTTCGACGCCCACGTCACTTGTGGGACGTGGATGTAGTGTCCGACACCGAAGGCCACATGTATCTCACACACACGATACTTGCTAGCTACTTAGGGTTTCCTCTACCGAAATGAAGATGAGAAATAAATAAGAAGAAGAAAAAAGAAGAAAAAAGAAGAAAAAGAAGAGGAGAAGAAGAAAGGAATAGTGGAGAAGAAGACTACCGAAAGGATTCTATTTTCTCTTCTTCTCCACTATTCCTTTCTTCTTCTCCTCTTCTTCTTCTTCTTCTTCTTCTTCTTCTTCTTCTTCTTCTTCTTCTTCTTCTTCTTCTTCTTCTTCTTCTTCTTCTTCTTCTTCTTCTTCTTCTTCTTCTTCTTCTTCTTCTTCTTCTTCTTCTTCTTCTTCTTCTTCTTCTTCTTCTTCTTCTTCTTCTTCTTCTTCTTCTTCTTCTTCTTCTTCTTCTTCTTCTTCTTCTTCTTCTTCTTCTTCTTCTTCTTCTTCTTCTTCTTCTTCTTCTTCTTCTTCTTCTTCTTAATTTTTATCGGGAACGAGGGTGTCGAGGATCGCCGAGGGGTCGAGGGTCGGGAACTAGGGTAGAGGGTCGAGGGTCGTTAAGGGGTCAAGGGTCGAGGGTTTCAGGGTCGAGGGTTCGAGGGTTCTATAGGGTCGAGGGTTCCAGCAGGGTCGTCTAGGGGTCGAGGGTTCCAGGGTCGTTGAGGGTTCGAGGGGTCGAGGATCGCCGAGGGGTCGAGAGAGGTTTCCTAGTGTCAAAGTATTGAAGAAATCCATGCCTTCATCATTAGCCGGAAGTAACCAGGGCATGTTGGTACGAAGTTCTGCAAAGTTGTTCTGGAATGGAGTCCCGGATAGAATAATCCGCCTTTTGGTACGAATTCAGCAAAGGCCTTCCAAATAGCGATATTCGGAAGCCTCTTGCTGAACTTTGTACCAAAAAGCGAATTATCCTATCTGGAACTCCGTTCCAGAACAACTTTGAAGAGCTTGTACCATCATGCACATGTTACTTTCGCCTAATGATGAAGACATGGTTTTGTTGAATCCTTTGACACTAGGCAACCTCCCGACCCCTCGGCGATCCTCTCAAACATGAGAGGAAGAAGAGGGTCGTCTAGGGGTCGAGGGTTCCAGGGTCGTCGATGGTTCGAGGGGTCGAGGATCGCCGAGGGGTCGAGAGAGGTTTCCTAGTGTCAAAGTATTGAAGAAATCCATGCCTTCATCATTAACCGGAAGTAACCAGGGCATGTTGGTATGAAGTTCTGCAAAGTTGTTCTGGAATGGAGTCCCGGATAGAATAATCCGCCTTTTCATACGAATTCAGCAAAGGCCTTCCAAATAGCGATATTCGGAAGGCTCTTTCTGAACTTTGTACCAAAAAGCGAATTATCCTATCTAGGACTCCGTTCCAGAACAACTTTGAAGAGCTTCGTACCATCATGCACATGTTACTTTCTCCTAATGATGAAGACATGGTTTTGTTGAATCCTTTGACACTAGGCAACCTCCCGACCCCTCGGAGATCCTCTCGAACATGAGAGGAAGAAGATGGTCGTCTAGGGGTCGAGGGTTCGAGGGTTCTTCTCCTCTATTCTTTCTTCTCCTCTTTTTTTTCTTCTTCTTCCTCTTTTTTTTATCGGGAACGAGGGTCGTCGAGGGACATAGATATAGTGTCATCGTTGTCGATATATACCCCCTCCCGATAGCTTACTATGATTAGGTAGCTAGTTCTACGTTTGGCACTAATATATCCATCTGTCATGTTTGAATAATAATTGCCATGTTGTAAATATTTGTAGAAACTATGGACACCGCCCTAGACGAAGCAACAAAAGAAGCGTTGTTGAGGGAGATAATCGCAGAAGGAAGTGATGCCGTCTCGTACTTTCTCAACGAAACCGATGGTCTGGAAGGAGAGGGTGAACAAGCTGGCTACGGTGACCTAATGCCGGTGCAAGGAGAAGAACATGAGGACGGCTCCGGTGACCCAATGCCGGTGCAAGGAGACCGTGATGACGGCTCCGGTGACCGAACCGAGTCTGGCCAGGTATATATATTAGTTAAGCCTATGCTGACTAGCTGATTGATGCATTCATTGTTTTGGTATGTACACATATTAATTAAGTCTTTGTTCTTTTTTCTAGCCCTCCGGATCGAGCACAACTTCGGTAAAGAGACGAGGCCCGAAGAAAAAGTTGAGCTCGGATGAAAAGTTTGAGATCATAGCAATTGCGCCTGACGGCCAACCTATTGAACCCCTCCGGACAAAGAGCGCATTTGTTGCTCAGTGTGGGGTTCTGGTTAGGGACAAGATCCCGATAAGCATCCAGCAATGGTTTAAGTCGGCTACATAAGACCCTGAGGTGTCTTATGTCAATGATATGCAGAAAAATGATCTTTGGACTGAGCGGAAGTCAAATTTCACCCTACCACCTGAGGATAATCCAGAGAACCCAGTTAAAGAGAAATTAATCAAGTCTTTTGCTCTGAAGAGGATGTCAGAACTATTCAGGAGGTGGAAGAAAGAGCTGAATAAGTTTGTGGAAAATAATGAGACACCAGAATTCAAGGGCAGATATGAGAAGATCAGAGATCACTCGCCCGCATTTGTGGCCCACAAGACATCGGAAAAGAGTCAGAAGATGTCGGCGACAAACAAGCAAAATGCTGCGAAGAAGAAGCTTCACCATCGCATGGGGTTAGGTGGCTACCTCGTAGCCTGGCCTAAGTGGTCCAAGATTGAGAATGATCTGGTTCATAAAGGGATCGAACCAGAGACAAATAACTGGCCAGACCGTTGCTGGACTTGGTTCTTCGGGGCTGGCGGAACCTTGGACCCTGAAACAGGAAAGTGCATTTGGACGAACGAACAAATGGACATACCAGTCAGTAAGCTTAAGCAGTATATCGAAGCAGCGCAGGAAGGGACGTTCTTTCCAGACAGAGAGAACGACGAGCTCACAATGGCCCTCGGGAATCCTGAGCACCCTGGACGGACACGAGGCACGCCAGGCTCCGTTCTGTGGAAGGTTGGGTTTCCGCACGCAGGCGGTTACAAATTCCATGAGAGGAGGAAAAAAGTGCAACAGACCGAACTGCAGGCGCTGCACGCAAGGGTACAAGCGATAGAGGAACGAGAAGCAAATCGCAGCAAACGTACTGCCGAAGCCTCCCCCGAAGCTACCCCGCCATCTCAGCGCAGAAGCAGCGTGGCTTCCACCGAGCTGCTTCAGCCGGAGCATGCCTTGACGGCTCCTGCCAGCTATCCCGTGGATGCTATAACGGAGTCTCAAAATTGCCACCTTATGACGCAATGGATGAATTTGAAGGTCAAGGTGGCTGTTGGCTCTGTTTATCCTACTGAACCCGGCGCAACTTTTCACTGCCGGCCGATTCTAGAAGGATATGCTAGGGTGATGGTGGATGAGATAACGGAGGGATTTGAGGACCTCCAGCTTGACCACCCTACCGGTGAAGGGGAGACTCGACTGGGGTCTGCTCTGAAGACTCCATGCCTATGGCGGAAGGAGCTCATCAACCTTCCGAACTGGTCGCCTCCGCCTCCTCCTCCTCCTCCGGCGAGTCAGGGCACTCCGCCTCCTCCACCGCCTCCTCCTCCGGCGTGTGACGATCAGGGCCCTTGGCCGGCTCCTTCTCCGGCGCGTGGCGGCACTCCGCCTCCTTCTCCGCCTATGCCGACGTGCCCGAGCAGCCAGCCTCCTCCTTCTCCGCCTCGTCAGCAAGGGCAGAAGAGACCTGCCGCTGCTCCAGCTGCTCCGGCGCGTCGTAGTCCTTCTCCTCCGCCTCTTAAGCAAGTAAAGAAGACAACCACTTCGTCTGCTCGGTTGGCGTCTAGCAGTACAACCAGAGGCGGGAGGACATACAAATTCGGTCCTTCTCTGAAGACTCCAGAGAAGTTACCATACGAGAGGACCCAGGAGGAGAACGCCGAGATCGCGCGAGAAGAAGTGAGGAAATTCTTTGAAGGGGTGAAAGCAAAGAAATATCCACCTCCGAAGGAGAAGGTAGATCGGGTGAAGTGAAGCGCACTCTGGCTACCCTGACAAAACCACCGAAGTCTGATCCGCCGAAAGGAATTTGCCGAAGCGGAGCGGTCGGGAAGTACTGTCAGTGATCAAAGGATGAAAGAACGACGAGCTGGGAAACAAATTGCCCAGCTCGGCAAACAAGCGAAGCAATCATGCCCCCCGCTCAAGGTGCCTAGCCACAACGTCGCTAATGATCCGAGGATGGTGCCCAGTTATAGCAATCTTGCAGATTACCTGCCCGACGAAGTACATTATGAACCCATGGACATGCAGATACAAAGATACGAGTACGGGAAGCCTCTCGTCAAAGATGAAAGATCTCTATCAACGATGATGCGAAGATTGCATGATTGGTACTTGAAAATCTGCAGAGACTCTGGGGGGAGGAGTACTTTGTATGTGAAAGTTAAAAAGGAGCATGGCCTCATTGGAATAGATCTGTTGCCTGTTCCATTTGAGGAGTTCTATCAGTTTTTCAATCAATTGGCCCTCGATAAAACAACGGTCGCCTGCTAATGTCTGTAAGTAGTACTACTTCTGTCATTAAGTTTCTCTATATAGCTTAGCTCTTTCATTGCATGTATTTATAATCATCCTCACTATATTATGCAGATTGAAGATCGTCGAATTGAAGAAAAGACAAGTCGGTGATATTGGGTTCATTAACACATATCTCATAGATGCAACTCAGGTTAAACTTCATGCCGCAGCTACCGAGGCCAACTTGCTACGATCGTTCGTAATAAATCAAAACAAAGATATAATACTCTTTCCTTACAACTTCAAGTGAGTGTTACTGTCTTGTGCATATTCGGTTTCCCTTATATATTAGTCAAGGTTATAGTAATGTAATTCATGAGTTATGCATGCGTGTGCAGTTTCCACTATATTCTCCTAGAGATTAAGCTTGAGCAGGGACTAGTAACCGTCTTAGACTCAAAACGAAAAGATCCCCAGGACTATGCAGACATGACTGAAATCCTCAAGAAGTAAGTTAAATCGATCATAATCCACCATATCAGCAACTTTGTTCATTTCCTGATATCAAGTAATTGTTTTCTTTGTCCGGCAGGGTTTGGAGAAAATTCACCAAAACAGTTCCGGGACTGCCGAAGGAGCTGGAATTTAGACACCCGAAAGTAAGTACTATAGTAGCATGTTCCGCGCATCTCCTAGTGATTCAAGCGCTAGTTTCATCAATACCATTTAGCATTCTTGCTTATCAGTTTGATTGACCTCTATTTCTTGTAAAGTGGTTGTGGCAGGAACAAGGGAATGATTTCTGTGGATACTACATCTGCGAGTCCATCTGCCACACGACCTGTGAGCGGGGCGGGTACTCTAACGAAAAATATGAAGTACGTAAATAACAACTTTCACAATTTTATTTTATTACCATCATTTGTGTTGAGTTTCATTCATTTATATATATATATATGTATTGACCCCCTTCTTCAAATTAGATGTTTCGGAAGCGGGATGAACTCCTAGCACCAGCTCGCATGCGAGCAATTCAAGAGGAATTGGCGGCATTCTTTCTTGACCACGTGATCCCTGAAGACGGAGAATTCTATGTGGACCCTGAGTCCGTATGATTATATTTGTAAGAGATAATTATTGTATATATGTAGCCGGTAGTGTCAGATAGATATACGAGAACTTGTTGTTCGACCAATCTCTCGGAGAAGGAGAGGTGGTCGATATCACTTCTCTCTGTATGCATATATGTTGATGACGATCTTCTGTTTCCTTCGTTTGATACTAGCTAGCCAGCGTTTCTAGTCCTCTCTATACGTATGTATAGTACGTAGCGTCGACCAAGCACGTACATAAGAGAGGACACTTCTCTCTATTAATTATAGCTAGCTACCACAATATATGAAACACCTAAATTAACCCCCCAAAACCACCAACC
>NC_041382.1:730890429-731086247 GCF_002162155.2 Triticum dicoccoides
ACAAAAACAAAAACCCCAGCCACAGAAATGCTGACGCGTGGATGCCTATTGGTCCCGGTTGGTGCCACCAACCGGGACCAAAGGGTCTCCTGCCTGGGCTCCGCGCACTGCCCACGTGGAGGCCCATCAGTCCCGGTTCTGGATTGAACCGAGACTAAAGGGTCGGGGCATTAGTACCGACACTTTAGTCCCGGTTCAGGAACCGGGACTAAAGGCCCTTACGAACCGGGACTATAGGCCCTTTTTCTACCAGTGGGTGTGATAGGCTCTACGTTCAAATACAACGGGTGCAAAACAGTTGCACACGCGGAATACTCAGGTTAAACTTGACGAGCCTAGCATATAACATATATGGCCTCGGAACACAGAGACCGAAAGTTCGAGCGTGAATCATATAGTAGATATGATCAACATAGTGATGTTCACCATTGAAACTACTCCATCTCACGCGATGATCGGACATGGTTTAGTTGATATGGATCACGTGATCACTTAGAAGATTAGAGGGATGTATATCTAATTGGGAGTTCTTAAGTAATATGATTAATTGAACTTTAATTTATCATGAACTTAGTCCTGGTAGTATTAGCATATCTATGTTGTAGATCAATAGCTCGCGTTTAGCTCCCCTGTTTTATTTTTGATATGTTCCTAGAGAAAACTAAGTTGAAAGATGTTAGTAGCAATGATGCGGATTGGATCCGTGATCTGAGGTCTATCCTCATTGCTGCATAGAAGAATTATGTCTTTGATGCACCGCTAGGTAACAAACCTATTGCAGGAGCAGATGCAGATGTTATGAACATTTGGCTAGCTCAATATGATGACTACTTGATAGTTTAGTGCACCATGCTTAAACGGCTTAGAATCGGGACTTCAAAGACGTTTTGAACGTCATGGACCATATGAGATGTTCCAGGAGTTGAAGTTAATATTTCAAGAAAATACCCGAGTTGAGAGATATGAAGTCTCCAACAAGTTCTATAGCTAAAAGATCGAGGAGAATAGCTCAAGCAGTGAGCATGTGCTCAGATTGTCTAGGTACTACAATCGCTTGAATCAAGTGGGAGTTAATCTTCCAGATAAAATAGTGATTGACAGAATTCTCTAGTCACCATCACCAAGTTAGTAGAACTTCGTGATGAACTATGATATGCAAGGGATAACAGAAACGATTCCCAAGCTCTTCGTAATGCTGAAATCGATGAAGGTAGAAATCAAGAAAAATATCAAGTGTTGATGGTAGACAAGACCACTAGTTTCAAGAAAAGGGCAAAGGGAAGAAGGGGAACTTCAAGAAGAACGGCAAGCAAGTTGCTGCTCAAGTGAAGAAGCCCAAGTCTGGTCCTAAGCCTGAGACTAAGTGCTTCTACTACAAAGGGACTGGTCACTGGAAGCGGAACCGCCCCAAGTATTTGGCGGATAAGAAGTATGGCAAAGTGAACAAAGGTATATTTGATATACAGATTATTGATGTGTATTTTACTAGTGTTCATAGAAACCCCTCTGTATTTGATACTGGTTCAGTTGCTAAGAGTAGTAACTCGAAACGGGAGTTGCAGAATGAACAAAGACTAGTTAAGGGTGAAGTGACGATGTGTGTTCGAAGTGGTTCCAAGATTGATATGATCATCATCACACACTCCCTATACTTTCGGGATTAGTGTTGAACCTAAATAAGTGTTATTTGGTGTTTGCGTTGAGCATGAATATGATTTGATCATGTTTATTGCAATACGGTTATTCATTTAAGTAAGAGAATAAATTGTTGTTCTGTTTACATGAAAAAAACCTTCTATGGTCATACACCCAATAAAAATGGTTTGTTGGATCTCGATCGTGGTGATACACATTTTCATAATATTGAAGCCAAAAGATGCAAAGTTAATAATGATAGTGCAACTTATTTGTAGCACTGCCGTTTAGGTCATATTGGTGTAAAGCGCATGGAGAAACTCCATGCTGATGGACTTTTGGAATCACTTGATTATGAATCACTTGATGCTTGAGAACCATGCCTCATGGGCAAGATGACTAAGACTCCGTTCTCCGGAACAATGGAGCGAGCAACTGACTTATTGGAAATAATACATACTGATGTATGCGGTCCGATGAGTGTTAAGGCTCACGACAAGTATCGTTATTTTCTAACCTTCACAGATGGTTTGAGCAGATATGGGTATACCTACTTAATGAAACACAAGTCTGAAACATTTAAAAAGTTCAAAGAATTTCAGAGTGAAGTGGAGCATCATCGTAACAAGAAAATAAAAGTTTCTACGATATGATCGCAGGGGTAAAATATTTGAGTTCAGAGTTTGGCTTTTAGTTAAAACAATGTGAAATAGTTTCACTACTCACGCCACCTAGAACACCACAGTGTAATGGTGTGTCCGAACGTCGTAACTGTACTTTATTAGATATGGTGTGATTTATGATGTCTCTTACCGATTTATCACTATCCTTTTGGGGTTATGCATTAGAGACAGCTACATTCACATTAAATAGGGCACCATCTAAATCCGTTGAGACGACACCGTATGAACTGTGGTTTGGCAAGAAACCAAAGTTGTCATTTCTTAAAGTTTGGGGTTGCGATGCTTATGTGAAGAAGTTTCATCTTGATAAGCTCAAACCCAAGTTGGAGAAGTGCATCTTCATAGGATACCCAAAAGTAACTCTTGGGTATACCTTCTATCGTAGATCCGAAGGTAAGATATTTGTTGCTGAGAATGGATCCTTTCTAGAGAAGGAGTTTCTCTTGAAAGAAGTGAGTGGGAGGAAAGTAGAACTTGATGAGGTAACTGTACCTGCTCCCTTATTGGAAAGTAGTTCATCACATAAATCTGTTCCTGTGACTACTACACAAATTAGTGAGGAAGCTAATGATGATGATCATGTAACTTCAGGTCAAGTTACTACCGAACCTCATAGGTAAACCAGAGTGAGATCCGCACCAGAGTGGTACGGTAATCCTATTCTGGAGGTCATGTTACTTGACCATGATGAGCCTACGAACTATGAGGAAGCGATGATGAGCCCAGATTCCGCGAAATGGCTTGAGGCCATGAAATCTGAGATGAGATCCATGTATGAGAACAAAGTATGGACTTTGGTTGACTTGCCCGTTGATCCGCAAGCAATTGAGAATAAATGGATCTTCAAGAAGAAGACTGACACTGACGATAATGTTACTGTCTATAAAGCTCGACTTGTTGCAAAAGGTTTTAGACAAGTTCAAGGGATTGACTATGATGAGACCTTCTCACTCGTATCTATGCTTAAGTCTGTCTGAATCATGTTAGCAATTGCCACATTTTATGAAATCTGGCAAATGGATAAACAAAACTGCATTCCTTAATGGATTTATTAAAGAAGAGTTGTATATGATGCAACCATAAGGTTTTGTCAATCCTAAAGGTGCTAACAAAATATGCAAGCTCCAGCGATCCATCTATGGACTAGTGCAAACATCTTGGAGTTGGAATATACGCTTTGATAAGTTGATCAGAGCATATAGTTTTATACAGACTTGCGGTGAAGCCTGTATTTACAAGAAAGTGAGTGGGAGCACTACATCATTTCTGATAAGTATATGTGAATGACATATTGTTGATCGGAGATAACGTAGAATTATTCTGCAAAGCATAAAGGAGTGTTTGAACGGAGTTTTTCAAAGAAAGACCTCGGTGAAGCTGCTTACATATTGAGCATCAAGATCTATAGAGATAGATCAAGACGCTTGATAAGTTTTTCAATGAGTACATACCTTGACAAGATTTTGAAGTAGTTCAAAATGGAATAGTCAAAGAAAGAGTTCTTGCCTGTGTTACAAGGTGTGAAACTGAGTAAGACTCAAAGCCCGACCACGGCAGAAGATAGAAAGAGAATGAAACTCATTCCCTATGCCTTGGCCATAGGTTCTATAAAATATGCCATGCTGTGTACCAGATCTATTGTATACCCTACACTGTTTTTGGCAAAGGAGTACAATAGTGATCTAGGAGTAGATCACTGGACAACAGTCAAAATTATCCTTTGTGGAATAAGGATATGTTTCTCGATTATGGAGGTGACAAAAAGGTTCGTCGTAAAGGGTTACGTCGATGAAAATTTTGACACTGATCCAGATGACTCTAAATCTCAATCTGGATACATATTGAAAGTGGGAGCAATTAGCTAGAATAGCTCCGTGCAGAGCATTGTTGACATAGAAATTTGCAAAATACTTACGGATCTGAATGTGGCAGACCCGTTGACTAACCTTCTCTCACAAGCAAAACATGATCACACCTTAGTACCCTTTGGGTGTTAATCACATAGCGATGTGAACTAGATTATTGACTCTAGTAAACCCTTTGGGTGCTGGTCACATGTCGATGTGAACTATGGTGTTAATCACATGGCGATGTGAACTAGATTATTGACTCTAGTGCAAGTGGGAGACTGAAGGAAATATGCCCTAGAGGCAATACGAAAGTTATTATTTATTTCCTTATATCATGATAAATGTTTATTATTCATGCTAGAATTGTATTAACCGGAAATATAATACATGTGTGAATACATAGACAAACAGAGTGTCACTAGTATGCCTCTACTTGACTAGCTCGTTGATCAAAGATGGTTATGTTTCCTAACCATAGACATGACTTGTCATTTGATTAACGGGATCACATCATCAGGAGAATGATGTGATTGACTTGACCCATTTCGTTAGCTTAGCACTTGATCGTTTAGTTTGTTGCTATTGCTTTCTTCATGACTTATACATGTTCCTATGACTATGAGATTATGCAACTCCCGTTTACCGGAGGAACACTTTGTGTGCTACCAAACGTCAAAACGTAACTGGGTGATTATAAAGGTTCTCTACAGGTGTCTCCGAAGGTACTTGCTGGGTTGGCGTATTTCGAGATTAGGATTTGTCACTCCGATAGTCGGAGAGGTATCTCTGGGCCCTCTCGGTAATGCACATCACATAAGCCTTGCAACTAATAAGTTAGTTGTGGGATGATGTATTACGGAACGAGTAAAGAGACTTGCCGGTAACGAGATTGAACTAGGTATTGAGATACCGACGATCTAATCTCGGGCAAGTAACATACCGATGACAAAGGGACCAACGTATATTGTTATGCGGTCTGACCAATAAATGATCTTCATAGAATATGTAGGAGCCAATATGAGCATCCAGGTTCCGATATTGGTTATTGACCAGAGACGTGTCTCGGTCATGTCTACATTGTTCTCGAACCCGTAGGGTCCGCACGCTTAACGTTACGATGACCGTTTCATTATGAGTTTATATATTTTGGTGTACCGAAGGTTGTTCGGAGTCCCGGATGTGATCACGGACATAACAAGGAGTCTTGAAATAGTCGAGACATAAAGATTGATATATTGGACGACTATATTCGAACACAGGAATGGTTCCGGGAGTTATCGGATATAAAACGGAGTACCGGGGGTTACCGGAATTCCCCGGGGGTTAATGGGCCTCATGGGCCCAAAGTGGAGCAGAGGAGGGGCGGCCAAGGGCAGGCTGCGCGCCCCTCCCCCTCTAGTCCGAATTGGACAAGGAGGGAGGGGCGGCGCCCCCCGTTTCCTTTCTCTCCTCTCTCCCTTCCTCCCCCTCTCCTAGTTGGACAAGGAAAGGAGGGAGCCCTACTCCAGTAGGAGTAGGACTCCTCCCTGGCGCGCCTCCTCCTGGCCGGCCGCCCCTCCCCCTTGCTCCTTTATATACGGGGGAAGAGGGGCACCTCTAGACATCAATTGATCCTTGAGATCTATTAGCCGTGTGCGGTGCCCTCCTCCACCATAATTCTCGATAATATTGTAGCGGTGCTTAGGCGAAGCCCTGCGACGGTAGAACATCAAGATCGTCACCACGCCGTCGTGCTGACGGAAATCTTCCCTGACATTCTGCTGGATCGGAGTTCGGGGATCGTCATTGAGCTGAACGTGTGCTAGAACTCGGAGGTGCCGTAGTTTTGGTGCTTGATCGGTCGGGCCGTGAAGACGTACGACTACATCAACCGCGTTGTGCTAACGCTTCCGCTTCCGGTCTACGAGGGTACGTAGACAACACTCTCCCCTCTCGTTGCTATGCATCACCATGATCTTGCGTGTGCGTAGGATTTTTTTTGAAATAACTACGTTCCCCAACACAATTGATCTAGCATCAATGGTGATACAGTTTGCTCCATGTTTCTCCGACTAGTGCAGCGATCAAAAAAGTGACTCTGCTCCTCCTGATATCCTCCATGAATCTTGTTTGTTCTGTTTGATATTTCTTGCCGCTCCGGTGGCGTGAGGGAGGGGGCCCCGATACTCCGCTTTTGTGTCGTAGTTATAGTCCAGGTCAGTGTATCTAGCGGTGATCAACATATGATAACTCTCGTGATTACATTTGATCTGGTTTCAAATGTAGTAGATAGTGCCTTTCTTCGTAGAGACCCTAGGTTTATCGAACCTATAGGAAGTAGTGCTTAGAAAGGATAGTGCCTTTTTTTCCTAGAGATCACGCTGGGTTTTGCTCATGTACTTTGGCGTCGTGTGGATAGCTCAGGTATTTTTTTCACACAGTTAGTCATACGAAGAACCATGGCACCAATGGGTACCAGGTTTGAGGTAGAGAAGTTCACGAAACTGAAAACCTTGGGTTATGGCAGACAAGGGTGAAATATTTGTTGGCACAATAGGGATGCTTGAAGGCGTTATAGGAAGTCATGTCAGCTAAGATGGAATTATATGTGATGTATGATAATTGGCAGAAGATGATTTGGGAGCCTGGGTCGGACTGGACAGTCAGAGGGATCAACGCAAGTTGGTTGGTACAGAAGACGGTGGTGGGATTGGTGACGACGACATAAGAGCGTGATGCTGATCGTGACCGACTTCTGGGCATGGAAACACGTGGCACATGCCCGAGGTTTTGCGGCTTCGACAAGACTTTTGCACTGGATTGATTCTAGGTGGTGTACACGTGGAGCTTGAAGTCGATGAGGTGCAGAGGGTGGACTGATCATCTATCATGGAATCATGTTGAAGGTGGAGATGGATTCTAGAAGAACTCTCTCTGTGCTGATTGAGGTGCTACGACCTAAGTGGACAGAGAGTCGAAGCATATTCAGTGGGAAAAAAGTAGTGACACATAGTTCGGACTCGAACCCAATGGTCTGATGGAAACGTGAAACACGTCATCGGTCAGTGATGATTGGTGTTACTCTGTAGTGGGTGTTGAGTGGTGTGGGTTTGCGACCCTCGAGACTCGCCCGGAACAACAGAGGCTCGACGAGGTGATAGCGGCGAGGCGTGCGGTATGCATGGGACATGGATATGGACTAGGGCTTTGGTGGTTATACATGTGGTGAGACAACTACGAATTTGACTCGGGATGACTACACGCAATGGTGAAATTCTTTCAAGTTTCAAATAGATGGTCAAGGAAGAGCGGTGATGATGAGTTCAGGTAACTCTTATGTGAGACACCCAATATGTGTGTTGTTCACATTCACTCAGGTTGGTGATCAGTGTGTGATGGCATTGAATAGATACTCTGGTAGTTGGGAGCACAAACTATTAGGCTAAAGAGAAATTCAATTTTTCTCGAGCGTTGACCGTGGTCAAGAAAAGGAGGGACTACAAGTTGCATGTGGAGTTCATGCATGGAGTCTTTGAAGTAGCAGCGGTACTCATGAGATAAGGTCAAGTCCAATGTACATGGAAATTTGATGCATGGACAAATTCAAGGTGGTGGAGAATATTCTCCAAGATGGAGTTTGTTAGAGTTGTGTCAAATATTGTGTACAAGATATGTTACAGTTGGACTCAGAGTAGTATTGTGTTTACATGGTATGGATTCGTGTCCTAGTAGGACACTTGTATCCTAGGCCTCGCATATATAGTGGCGTAGACACACGATGTAACCTTTGCCAACATAAGAGCACAAGCGCGCAAGCGAGAGCCGGTGGCGTGTGTCTACGCCCGGGTTGCCGGTGTGCGGTATTCTGAAGGTGTCACAGGGTGGAGCGCCCATAGTCAGGCCTCAGGATGTAGCCATATGGTGAATCTCGTTAACACATCATTTTGTTTTTTGAAATTGACGACCCGTGGTAAGAGCCCCCTTCACCTAGGTCATCGACCATTGATGTGGTAAGTTGTGACCTAAACCATTAAACTTTGTAGAAGAGCCACTACCCATTGGCGATCTATGATCACTAACTAATATAACGCGCCACGGGAGTATTTTGCAATTCAATGTTTGTTGTTGTTTTCCAACTAGGATATTGATTGGATGAAATTTTTTTGCACTCATGGCCAAATAGCTATGCAAACATAGCAATAGAACATTCGACGATTCCTCTTGTGTCTAAGGCTATACATGGAAAGAAACGCAAGCAAGTCTTGTTTCGAACCGGCCTTGTACGCAGTGGAAACCCTAAATCGTTTTCTTTCCATTTCAATGTCTCCCGTCTCCCTCCCAACAAATATATATAAAGCAAATCACATCACTTTTATTTCGTAGATCTACAGGAACCAAAATTACCCTGCCGGCGTCCACCTCCACCGGGAAGGACCTCCCCGTCCAGGTATAGGTATACATCATTCCCTAGTATTGCCTATGATCCTCTCTAGAATGTATGATGTTCTTGTCATTCTCGCGGCATCTTGTGAAGCTCACATATGCATTATGTTTGTCTGCTTGGTATACAGAAAGAGAGCAATGTTGTCGTCGTCGGGCATGAAGTTGGGCGGCGCTCCGTCGTGGCTGGGGCCACTGCTCGGCGCGAGGTTCTTCCAGCGCTGTGCCGTGCACCCCAGACTGGCCAAGAATGAGTGCAACCACTACTGCCTTAGTTGCGCCCGCGAGGAGAACGCCGTCTGCTGCCCCATGTGCCTCTCCGGCCACCGCGACCACCATGTCCTCCAGGTACTTATCACGTGGGTAGCAATGGCAGCGGCGGCGTTATAAATTGATGGATATTATTGCAGATACGGCGGTCGTCCTACAAAAACAGCATGGTGATCCGGGTGGCGGAGCTGGAGGAGGTTGCGGACATGTCCCTGGTGCAGCCATACGTGGTCAACCACGAGAGGGTGATGTAAACCCGAGGCCGCAGGCGCCAGAGCGCGCCATCATGTGCTTCAGCCCCGCTGGCGCATGCCTGATGTGCGGCCGGAAACTCGTCGACGAAATCTTCCGTTTCTGCTCCCTCGGCTGCAAGGTATACGCGCCCACCTAACATTTCTCGTGCATGATTTCCTAATATTTCTGTGCATTCACTAAGCGGGCGCCATGCCAATGTATTGGATCGATTGGAAAGCTAGCTTAGATTACACCCGGCCATTATGCTAGCGGAGTTGAAAACACCAAAATGCTTTGTCAACCAGTACATCAAATCTGTTTACATGTTCTGACCGATTCGACTTAAGTGGTGCATCATCCTTTGCAGAGGAACTACCTCCTAATATCAGATCCCAGTGAGAAAAACATATTTGGATCCAAGCACGTGAAATCTAATCTTTGGAGTATGATATGAATGTTCTTTATTTGACATTTTTTTACTAACATGAGTTCCATCTGCTAGCAAAGTATACACATGCTGCCAGTCTTAGACATCTGATTGTTCAGACATGCAGCCTACATACATCTACTAACTAGCTAGTCTATATAATTTACTCATGTAAATTTGTGTTTCCCCATTGATGTCAGCTTGAAGGAATGGTGTCTGATCCCAACATGACATTCATTCTTGATCCTGAATGCAAGTGGGAATACTTAGACTCGGACTCAACCAAAGAAGAAGATGACGGCGGCCATCTGCCAGGCCCTAGCAACTTTTAGCCAATTGGAAGGACTAGTTACCGCCGCCAATCAAGGAAGGGCGTTTGTGGCCCACCTCAACGGGCAGCCTTCTACTGATCATCGTTGTTTTTCGTCTGGCGTCGAAATGGTTTTACATTTCCATCAATTCAACAACGCTTCATTAGAGACATGCCGATCTTCCTCTCTTTCGAGAGATGGGTCAAGACAGTGTTTCGGTTGGTCTGAAAATGGTGGTCAGCATGCCTCGAATATATATTATGCATTGTAATGCCCGTGTTTGGCACTTATTTACAATATTGTGGATGCAGCTGGTGCTTGCTGTTTGTTTTGGATGCTACAATGTAGTGCTTTCCTAGATTAAAAACAATGTTCTCCTAAACTATTGCTTTGGTTTCCACCTAGTTTTTAGTCTCAGTTTACCCATAAACTAGAATACTTTAGCAGCGGTACCACTCCACCCCCACCCCACGTGATACATTTTCTACGAGTAAACACATTAAAAATCAACAGTTTTGTTAAATTAACGCATATAGGTTGTGGCGCAAAGTCTATTAATGTATTTTGTTTGCATTAGATATGATCATGTATGCCTGGTGCAAAAAATAAGTAACTTGTCCAGTTTTCTCTCCACATAGATCACAAACTTTCATATTTTTTGTTACCAAGTTTGCAAGGGAATTCTCGATGTCATAGTTGACATATAAGATTTGTTCTCGTTTTTTTTGTAAATCTCCTACAATTATTTTGTCATTATATAAACCGATGGGGGCTACAATAGATAAAATAGTCGATGGGGGGCAAAATAAGCAAAATGAGAAAAAAAATTTGGAGGAGAGGGTGTTATTTTTTTCTTTATATTGAAGTGATGACCTAATTCTAATGATCTGTAAACTTATTTCATTATCTGTAGTTTCAGCAATAACCATTTCTAATTAGTCTGAGGAAGGGCGTTCAAATGGGCCTTTTCTCGCCAGTACCGTTTGCTTTTGGTTAGTGTCAGTGATGTCAACATGGTTTGTTCTGTAAATAGCATGTTTAAAAGGTCCGTACATTCAGACATAGTTTGTCGCTATACTGGATGTAGATCTTTTATTGTTATTGTTATACAACAACCTACACTCTATGAATTAAGGGCAAATGGGCATTCAAATTTCATGTAAGAGAAACATGTGTGTATCTTCAAGGAAGTTGCCTCCAAATACTCCCTCCATTTTTATTTAGTCATATATTAGCTTTGACTGAGGTCAAACCTTAAAATGTCTGACCAAGTTTAGAGAAAACAATATGTACATTTTACACGTTAAAAAAACTATATGTCGTGTAAAATATATTGAATGATGCTTATAATAATATCAATTTGGAATTATATATGTTAATGTATTTTCTGTAATCTGCCTCAAAGTTTATAAAGTTTGACTTCTGACAAAAGTACTATTCAGAGTAAATAAACACGGGGGGAGTACTAGTTCCAAGGAAATGGCGAGACTGCCTCCAAGCTACAATCTGTAGGCTCTAGAGAATGTGTTTAAAAAAAATATTGGTTGTGCATAGAAGATCACAAGAAAAATCAACTATGCACGGCAGATGCTCCCTTGTCAAAGACAAGAAGATTTTGCACACATCCATAAAATAAAATAAATTTTGTCTTTCATCCTAACGAATCAAGTTCATTTTGAAGTTTAGTGGAAATCCAAATACATTTGCTTGGCACATGACTCACTCTAATATTTATACACTATATTTTTATGACTTTTTGAAGCTCTTCAATTCAGTATTGAAAATTGTAATACTAAGAACATGCGCTCTCTATAGTACAAAATCCACATTCCAATGTTTTATGACAATAATATTATACTATCATAAACTCCATAGAAAAACAAATTCAATCTATAGCTCAAGAAAAAAATACAAAAGCTCAGCACTATCTCATGCATGTTATGATGAACGCCCTCCGGTCCATTTACTTCGTGTATTAGATATTTGTCAAGTCAAATTTCGCAAAGTTTGACCAAATTTATATTAAAAAATATCAACATCTACAATACCAAATATATAATATGAAACCATGTTTCATATTAAGTCTAAAAATATTGATTTGGTATTGTGAATGTTGATATTTTTCTTATAAGTTTGGTCCAAGTAGAGATGTTTTGACTTTGGACAAAACTTATATGCAGAATAAAAAGGACCGATGGGAGTACTATTTCTATGCGAGCTTTTCCTAAATTTTAGAATCATGTTGATATAGAATATGCGAAGCCTACAATCCGCCTGGTAAAGAATATGTGAAGCCGACACATAATTTTTTTGATATATTCACCATGCCGCTTGTCAAATTTGTGCAAACACGAAAGAGCTTTCTACAAGCACCGACAAAAGCCTACCACTAGAGAACTGAATACAACCAGATCTCATGATGGCGGTGGGGCTTTCCAAACTATCAGGTGAGTAACTCCTCCAAAGATCTTCTACACCACCTCCATCGATGGCTTTTGCTGGCACTTCATCACATCCTTCTACTAGTCTGTGGGTCCTTTTCTAATTGTTGTGGCCGCAAGTTGTTTTCGATATTAGTTGCCCAGCTAGAAGACCAAAATATACGTACTTGCCAATCTTTCGAGGATGATGTCACTATCACATCTCCCTGAAGAAAGCTCCTCTGGGGCTTGTTGTTGCTCAACTAGATGTGCAACTGATCTAGCATCGACAGTCAAACAGGTTGCTCCATGTTTCTCCCACTAATGCAACAATCAAAAAAGCGACTCTGGTCCTCCTGATATCCTCCATCGATCTTGTTGGCTCTGTTCAATTTTTTCTTGTCGTTCTGGTGGCATGAGGGAGGAGGCCCCGGTACTCCACTTCGGTGTCGTAGTTATAGTCAGGATCAGTGTATCTGGCGGTGATGAACATAGGATAAGTCTCGTGATTAGATTTGATCCGGTTTCAAATGTAGTAGATAGTGCCTTTTTTTTTCCTAGAGACCCTAGGTTTATCGAACGTACAGGAAGTAGTGCTTAGAAAGGATAGTGCCTTTTTTCCTAGAGATCATGCTGGGTTTTGCTCGTGTAGTTTGGCGTCGTGAGAGTAGCTCAGGTATTATTTTCACACAGCCGGTCATACGAAGAACCATGACGCCAATGGGTACCAGGTTTGAGGTGGAGAAGTTCACGGAACTGAAAACCTTGGGTTATGGATGACAAGGGTGAATGATTTGTTGGCACAACAGGGATGCTTGACGGCGTTATAGGAAGTCATGGCAGCTAAGATGGAATTATATGTGATGGATGACAATTCACGAAAGATGATTTGGGAGCCTGGGTCGGACTGGACAGTCTGACGGATCGACGCAAGTTGGTTGGTACAGAAAACGGTGGTGGAATTGGCGACGACATAAAAGCTTGATGCTGATGGTGACCGACTTCTGGACGTGGAAACACGTGGCACATGCCTGAGGCTTGTACGGCTTCGACAAGACCATGGCGCATGATTGATTCAAGGTGGTGCATACATGGAGCTTGAAGTCGATGAGGCGCAGAGGGTGGACTGATCATGTACCATGGAATCATGTTGAAGGCGGAGATGGAGTCTGGAATAATTCACTATGTTTTGATTGAGAGGCTATGGTGTAAGTCGACAGAGACTCGAAGCCTATTATGTCGGAAAACAATGAGTGACACACATAGTTCGGAATGGAACGGAATGGTCTGATGGAAACGTGAAACTCATCATCAGTCGATGATGATCGGTGGTAATCTGCAGTGGTGTTGGAGTGGTTTGGGTTCGTGATCCTTGAGACTCGACCGGGACAGCGGAGGCTCGACGAGGTAATAGGGGTGAGGCATGCGGTATGCATGGAACATGGAGACAGACCAGGGCTCTGTTTGGTCATACATGTGGTGAGACAACTAAGAATTTGACTCGGGATGACTACAAGCAATGGTGAATTTTTTTCAAGTTTCAAACTGACGGTCAAGGAAGAGCGGTGATGTTGAGTTCAGGTAACTCTTATGTGAAACACCCAATATGTGAGTTGTTCACTTTCATACAGGTCAGTGATCAGTGTGCGATGGAGTTGAATTGATACTCTGGTAGTTGGGAGCACAAATTATACAAAAGAGAAACTCAATTTTGCTTGGGCGTTGACCGTGGTCAAGAAAAGGAGGGACTCCAAGTTACAGGTGGAGTCACATGGAGTTTTTGGAGTAGCAGCTGTACTCATGGGATAAGTTCAAGTCCAATGTACATGAAAGTTTGACGCATGGACAAATTCAAGGTGGTGGAAAATATTCACTGAGGTGGAGTTTGTTAGAGTTGTGTCGAATATTATGTACAAAATAGGTTACAGTTGGACTCTGAGTAGTATTGTGTTTACATGGTATGGAGTCGTGTCCTAGTAAGACACTTGTGTCATAGGCCTCTCATATATAGTGGGGTTAGACAGACGATGTAACCTATGCCAACATAAGAGCACATGCGTGCAATGGGGAGCCGGCGGCTTGTGCCGGCACTCGGGTGGCCGGTGTGCGGTATTGTGAAGGCGCCCGTAGTCAAGCCCCTGGATGTAGCATATTGGTGAATCTCGTTAACAAATCTCGATGTTGTGCTCGTGTAATTGCTTGTTCCTCGGATGATCGACTAGGCGCCACACATTTATAATAACACATATCGCCACTTAAACATAGGTCCATGTCTGCCTTTTCTCATAAGTTTTTTTCCTTTTGGCCCCACCGCAGTGTCATGGCCTCCGTGCCATCCTACATAATCTATCCCCTGTATATGCCTACATGGCCATCACCACCTCCAGGTCGATAGAGAAACATCATTCTGTTCTTCGAAATTGACGACCTGTGGCAAGAGGCCCCTTCCCCTATGTCATCGACCATTGATGAGTATTTTGTAGAAGAGCCACTGCCCATTGGCGGCCTATGATCGCTAACTAATATAACACGACACGGCAGTCATTCATGAATTTTGCATTCCCTTTGGTGAGTATTTTGCAATTCAATTTTAGTTTTTGCTTTTCAACTAGGATATTAATTAGATGAATAATTTTTACACTCATGGCCAAATAGCTATGAAACATAGTAACAGAACATTTGAAGATTCCTCTTGTGTCTAAGGCTATACATGGAAAGAAACGCAAGCAATTCTTGTTTCGAACTGGCCATGTACGCAGTGGAAACCCTACATGGTTTTCTTTCCATTTCCATGTCTTCCCTCTCCCTCCCAACAAATATATATAAAGCAAATCACATCACTTTCAATTCGTAGATCTACAGGAATCAAAATTACCCCGCCGGCGGCCACCTCCACCGGGAACGACGTCCCCGTCCTGGTATAGGTACACATCAATTGCTAGTATTGCCTATCATCCTAGCTAGAACGTACACTGTTCTTGGCATTCTCGCTGCATCTTCTGAAGCTCACATATGCATTCTGTTTGTCTGCTTGGTTTACGGAAAGAGAGCAATGTCATCGTCGTCGGCCATGAAGTTGGGCGGCGCTCCGTCGTGGCTGGGGCCGCTGCTCGGCGCGGGGTTCTTCCAGCGCTGTGCCGCGCACCCCAGACTGGCCAAGAATGAGTGCAACCACTACTGCCTTAGCTGCGCCGGCGAGGAGAACGCGGTCTGCTGCCCCATGTGCCTCTCCAGCCACCGCGACCACCATGTCCTCCAGGTATTTAACATATACAAGCGCATCACGTGCGTAGCAATGGCGGCGGCGGCGTTGTACATTGATGGATATTATTGCAGATACGACGATCCTCGAGGTATGACGAGGTGATCCGGGTGGCGGAGCTGGACGAGGTTGCAGACATGTCCCTGATGCAGCCATACGTGGTCAACCATGAGAGGGTGGTGCACCTCAACCCAAGGTCGCAGGCGCCACAACATGCCGTCAAGTGCTTTAGGCCCGCCGGCGAATGCCTGCTGTGCGACCGGAAACTCGTCGAGCCAATCTTCCGTTTCTACTCCATCTCCTGCAAGGTATACACGCGTACCTCCACCTCTCTCATGCATGCTTTTCTAGCATTTATGTACATTCACTGAACGGGAGACATGTCGATAGATAGGATCAATTGGAAAGCTGGGTTTGATTACACCCGGCCGTGATGCTAGAAATACAGCTGAGTTGAAGTCACCAAAATGCTTGTGAACCGGTATGCAGAATCGGTTTACATGATCCGACCGATCAACTTGCATAATCGTCTGCCAATGAACTGCCTCGTAATATCATATCCTTGGATCCAAACATGTGAAATTTAATCTTTGGAGTATTATATGAATGTTCTTTATGTGGCTTTTTTGTTACTATAGCTAGTATGAGCTCTATCTACTTGCAAAGTATACAAATGCTGCCAGTCTTAGACATCTGATTGTTCAGACATGTATCCTATATACATCTACTAGCTAGCTATTCTATATAATTTACTCATGTAAATTTATGTTTCCCCGTTGATGTCAGCTTCATGCAATGGTGTCTGATCCCAACTTGACATTCATTCTTGATCCGGAATGCAAGTGGGAATACACAAACTTACACGAAGAAGAAGAAGAAGAAGAAGAAGAAGAAGAAGAAGAAGAAGAAGAAGAAGAAGAAGAAGAAGGCGATGTACCTGGGCCTAGCAACTTTCAGCTGATTGGAGGGACAAGCTACACTGCCAGCCTCAGAAGGGCGTCTATGGCCCCCGTCAACGGGCGCCCTTCTATTGATCATGGTTGTTTTTGTAGGTGGTCGGTTACAACCGACGTCAACATGGTTTTACATTCCAATCATTTCAATGACAACAGCTTCTTTCATTACATACATATTGATCATCTTCCTCTGTTGGTCTAGTGATGCGTGAAGACTGGAGTTTTGGTTGGTTTGAAGATGGTGTGTTAGCTTCCTCGAATATACATTATGCATGTTGTAATGCCAGTGTTTGGCACCTATTTACAATATTGTGGATGCTCTATTTCAAGTGTCTTGCTTTTTTTGGATGCTATAATGTAGTGCCTTGCATTTTATCTTAAACATAGTTTTTCTCCTAAATTATTGCTTCATTTTCCCCCTAAATTTTTAGCCTCACTTTACCCATAAACTAGAATTCTTTAGAAGCAGTGCCACCCTCACCCTGACCCACCAGATCCATTTTCTACGTGTAAACACATTAAAGTTTCAACAATTGTGTTAAATTCATGTATATATGTTGCAGTGTCAAGTCTATGAATGATTTTGTTTGCATAAAGTATGATCAGGTACGACTGGTGCAAAAAAATTAATAACATGTTCACCTTTTTCTTTTCACATAGAACACCAACTGTCACTTTACAAGGAAATACACGATGTTATATTACATGTATGATATTTTTTGTAAAACTTCTACAATATTTTTGTTATTTCAAACTTGTGGGGGCTACAGTGCTTTGGGATATGATAATTGATGGGGCTAACTAAACAAAATGATCACTAGGAGAGGGTGGTTTTTTATTTATATTGGAGTGACGATCTATTTCTAGTGATTGGTAAACTTATTTCATTATCTGTAGTTTCAGCAAATCACAATTTCTTATTAGGCCGAGGAAGGTCATCCAAATGGGTCCTTTTTCTTCCAGTACCGGTTGCTTTTAGTTGGTACAATAGGCTTCTTTTAGTTGGTACCGGAATGATCACTAGGAGTGATGTCAATATGGCTTGTTCTATATGTTGCATGACTAAAAGCTCACACGTTCAAACATAGTTTTGTCACTATACTGGATGTAGGAAAAAAATTATTATACAACATGCTACACTCTATGAATTAAGGGCAAATGAGCAATCAAATATCATGTGTGAGAAACACGTACATCCTGAAGGAAGTTGCCTCCAAATACCACCTTTGTTTTTATTTACTCCTTGTAGCTTTGACTGAAGTCAAACTTTACAATGGTTCACCAAGTTTATAGAATACAATATGTACATTATTTTAAAATATATTCAATGATGAATCTAATGGGATCGATTTGGTATTGTATTAAGTTATTTCCAATAATCTTTGTTAAAATTTATAAATTTGGATTTCCGACAAAGCTACTATACGAAGTAAATATAAATGAAGGGATTACTAGTTCCGAGGAAATGACGAGACCACCTCCAAGCTACAATATTCGATGCTCTAGACAATGTGTTTTCAAAACTATCAACTATGCGTGGAAACTCGCAAAAAAGAATCAAGTGTGGATGAGACATGCTCCGTTGCCAAAAAGAAGAAGATTTTGAACTCGTTCATAAAATGAAAGAAAATCAAATTTTCATGCTAACGAATCATGTTCGTTTTGAACTTTGGTGGAAACCAGATTCATTTGACGGCACATGACTCACTCTAATATCTACGCCCTCTGTAAACTACTATAAGGTGTTTTAGAGCACTACTTGAAACTAAACTCTTATATTAGTTTAGAGAGGGAGTTCAAACTATAGTTTTTGACTTTCTTGAAACTCTTCAACTCAGTATTGAAATTTGTAATAAAGGGAACATGCAATCCCAAGAGCACAAAATCTACAATCCAAAGTTTTGATGAAAAAATTTGTCTACTATCATAATCTCCATAGAAAATAAATTCAATCTATTGCTCGAGAAAACACACACAAATGCTCGACACTATCCCACAGATGTTATCCAATACTATCTTTACGTGTGCTTTCCCTAAATTTTAGAGTCTTGTTGATACATACTGTGTGAAGCACAAGCACTCTATATATGTTACCACATAGATCACATAGATCACAAACTTTCATATTTTTTGTTACCAAGTTTGCAAGCAAATACTCGATGTCATAATTGACATGTAAGATTTGTTCTCATTTTTTGGCAAATCTCCTCAATTATTTTGTCATTATATAAACTGATGGGGTCTATAATAGATAAAATAATCGACGGGGGCAAAATAAGCAAAATGAGCAAAAAATTAATATTTTCGGAGGAGAGGGTGATATTTTTTCTTTATATTGAAGTGATGACCTAATTCTAATGATCTGCAAACTTACTTCATTATCTGTAGTTTCAGCAATCACCATTTCTAATTAGACCGAGGAAGGGCGTTCAAGTGGCCCTTTTCTCATCCAGTACCGTTGGCTTTTGGTTAGTTCTGTAAATTGCATGTTTAAAAGGTCAGTACATTCAGACATAGTTTGTCGCTGTACTGGATGTAGATCTTTTATTATTATTATACACAAGCTACACTCTAAGAATTAAGGGCAAATGAGCATCCAAATTTCATGTAAGAGAAACATGTGTGCATCTTGAAGGAAGTTGCCTCCAAATACTCCCTCCATTTTAATTTACTCATATATTAGCTTTGACTGAGGTCAAACCTTAAAATGTCTGACCATGTTTAGAGAAAACAATATGTACATTTTACACAGTAAAAAAACTATATGTCATGAAAAATATATTGAATGATGATTATAATAATATCGATTTGGTATTATATATGTTAATATATTTTCTATAAACTGCCTCAAAGTTTATAAAGTTTGACTTCTGACAAAAGTACTATTCAGAGTAAATAAACACGGGGGAGTACTAGTTCCAAGGAAATGGCGAGACAGCCTCCAAGCTACAATCTGCAGGCTCTAGACAATGTGTTTAAAAAAAATATTGGTTGTGAATAGAAAATCACAAAATAATTCAACTATGCACGGCAGATGCTCCCTTGTCAAAGACAAGATTTTGCACACATCCATAAAATAAAGTAAATTTAGTCTTTCATCCTAATGAACCAAGTTCATTTTGAAGTTTACTGGAAATCCACCTAACGAATCAAGTTCATTTTGAAGCTTAGTGCAAATCCATATACATTTGCTTGGCACACGACACACTGTAATGTTTACACACTATATTTTTTGACCTTTTGAAACTCTTCAACTCGGTATTGAAAATTCTAATACTAGGAACATGCGCTCTCTATAGTACAAAATCCACATTCCAATGTTTTATGACAATAATATTATACTAGGAACATGGGCTCTCTATAGTACAAAATTCACTTTTTCTTTGGTTGTGTCCTTTGCTTATTGTGCCGTAACCATGGATAATCTTCATCGTTTATCAGGATGCTTGGGTCAGCCTTGAGTTTGAAGGGAGGAATTTCATGAAACTTTTCATAATATTCGGACATGTCTGTCTTGCCCTCCACTCCCACGATGTCCCTTTTTCCTGAAAGAACTATGTGGCGCTTTGGCTCATCGTATGATATATTTGCTTCCTTATCTTTTCTTTTTCTTGGTTTGGTAGACATGTCATTCACATAGATAACATGTGTCACATCATTGGCTAGGACGAACAGTTCGTCAGTGTACCCAAGATTGTTCAGATCCACTGTTGTCATTCCGTAGTGTGGGTCTACCTGTACATTGCCTCCTGACAGATTGACCCATTTGCACTTAAACAAAGGGACCTTAAAATCATATCCATAGTCAAGTTCCCATATGTCCACTATGTAACCATAATATGTGTCCTTTCCCCTCTCGGTTGCTGCATCAAAACGGACACCGCTCTTTTGGTTGGTGCTCTTTTGATCTTGGGCGATCGTGTAAAATGTATTCCCATTTATCTCGTATCCTTTATTAGTCAGTACAGTCGAAGATGGTCCCCTGGACAACGAGTACAACTCATCACAAACAATGTTGTCACCTCCGAGACGTCTTTCCAACCAACTGCTGAAAGTCCTGATGTGTTCACATGTAATCCAGTCGTCACACTGCTCCGGGTGTTTGGAGCGTAGACTGTTCTTGTGTTCATCGACATACGGGATCACCAAGGTAGAGTCATGTAAGACTGTGTAGTGTGCTTGAGAGCAAGAATGCCCGTCCCTGCATATTATTGAGTCCCCTCCAAACGTGCCTTTTCCAGTCATTCTCCCCTCATACCGCGATTTAGGGAGAGCTATTTCTTAAGGCCAGGAATGGAAGTCAACACAAAACCCAATGACATCCTCTGTTTGATGGCCCATGGAGATGCTTCCTTCTGGCCTAGCACGGTTACGGACATATTTCTTTAGGACTCCCATGAACCTCTCAAAGGGGAACATATGGTGTACAAATATGGACCCCAGAATGACAATCTCGTCGACTAGATGAACTAGGACGTGCATCATGATATTGAAGAAGGATGGTGGGAACACCAGCTCGAAACTGACAATACATTGCGCCACATCACTCCTTATCCTTGGTATGATTTCTGGATTGATCACCTTATGAGAGATTGCATTGAGGAATGCACATAGCTTCACAATGGATAATTGGACGTTTTCTGGTAGAAGCCCTCTCAATGCAACAGGAAGCAGTTGCATCATAATCACGTGGCAGTCATGAGACTTTAGGTTCTGGAACTTTTTCTCTGGCATATTTATTATTCCCTCTATATTCGACGAGAAGCCAGTCGGGACCTTCATACTGAGGAGGCATTCAAAGAAGATTTTCTTCTCTTCTTTGGTAAGAGCGTAGCTAGCAGGACCTTGATACTGCTTTGGAGAAATGTCGTCTTTTTCGTGCAAACATTGCAGGTCCTCCCATGCCTCAGGTGTATCTTCTGTCTTCCCATATACACCCAAGAAGCCTAGCAGGTTCACGCAAAGGTTCTTCGTCACGTGCATCACGTCGATTGAAGAGCGGACCTCTAGGACTTTCCAGTAGGGTAGGTCCCAAAATATAGATTTCTTCTTCCACATGGGTGCGCGTCCCTCAGCATCATTCGGAACAGCTAGTCCGCCGGGACCCTTTCCAAAGATTACGTGTAAATCATTGACCATAGCAAGTCTTTTTCGTGCAAACATTGCAGGTCCTCCCATGCCTCAGGTGTATCTTCTGTCTTCCCATATACACCCAAGAAGCCTAGCAGGTTCACGCAAAGGTTCTTCGTCACGTGCATCACGTCGATTGAAGAGCGGACCTCTAGGACTTTCCAGTAGGGTAGGTCCCAAAATATAGATTTCTTCTTCCACATGGGTGCGCGTCCCTCAGCATCATTCGGAACAGCTAGTCCGCCGGGACCCTTTCCAAAGATTACGTGTAAATCATTGACCATAGCAAGTATGATCATCGGTATTCTTCAATATTTTCAGCCTTCTCAAATCCTTTGTCAGGCACATCATTCTCTACCTTCCACTGCAGCAATTCCAGTACGGTACCGAGCTTTGTGTTGCCATCTTCGCAATTAGGGTACAACCCTTTTTGTGATCCTCTAACATGCGGTCGAAGTTCAGCTTCTCCTTTTGACTTTGACACAGTGTCCTTGCATTGACAATGACCCGACGGAGATCATCATCATCGGGCACATCGTTTGGTTCCTCTTGATCTTCAGCAGCTTCCCCCGTTGCAACATCACGGTATTCAGGGGGCACATAGTTGTCATCGTACTCTTCTTCTTCATTGTCTTCCATCATAACCCCTATTTCTCCGTGCTTCTTCCAAACACTATAGTGTGGCATGAAACCCTTATAAAGCAGGTGGGTATGAAGGATTTTCCGGTCAGAGTAAGACTTCGTATTCCCACATATAGGGCATGGACAATACATAAAACCATTCTGCTTGTTTTCCTCAGCCACTTCGAGAAAATTATGCAGGCCCTTAATGTACTCGGAGGTGTGTCTGTCACCGTACATCCATTGCTGGTTCATCTGCGTGCATTATATATAATTATGTGTGTCAAAAGTAAGAAAATTAGACAAGTATCTATCTAAAGTAAGAATTGTTTTTCTTTCAGAAAGAAGATAAGAACAAGAGGCTCACTACGGTGGTGTTGGCGACGAGATCAGCATGGGCGATCGACGGCGGTGAAGACGGGGACGGGACGAGACAGACCGCTAAAGCTATGCAAATCTCGGGGAAAATGGAGTTTGGATGTCGAGCTTCGAGAGGAGAAAACTTAACTAGCGTGGCTCGGGCATTTCATCGAACACCTCATGTGCATAGGAGGTGAGCTAGAGCACCCAAATGCCCTCCCCTCGCCGGCCAAAAAAACAGAGCAGTGTGGACTGCTCTGCTCGCTGGCGAGGGGGTATATATAGGCAACTCATTTGTCCTGGTTCGTGGCTGAAACCTGGACTAAAGGCCACCCTTCTGTCTCGGTTCTAGGCACGAACCGGGACCAATGGCTGTGGGCTAGGAGTGAGGCCCATTGGTCCCGGTTCGTGCCTAGAACCGGGACAAATGGGTCCACATAAACCGGAACAAATGCCTCCCGAGGCCCGGCCGGGCCCCTAGGCGCACGAACCGGGACGTATGCCCCCCATGGGTCCCGGTTCTTGACTAAACTGGGACTAATGGGCTTGGTAGGCTCCAACCAAAGCCTAATTTTCTACTAGTGGGTGCACATGCATTCCAAAATTCAACTTAGACCATGAATTGGACCAATCAAAAGCGGGTATATGTGACATAAATTCTACCCTTGAATTCATATTCGAAAGAAGTTTCTCGGTGGTATACTTTTGAAGTCAAAAAAAACATTCTTAATATAATTTATGGAAAAGTTAGATTTTCGTTTGTGAGCGTGTCTTATTCATTGGACTGGAGGCAGTACATGCTGAAAATATAGCGCACAATAGATTAGTCCTAAATTAAGCTTTGTGAACTTTAAACAACTATATAGGAAAATATATAAACATTTACAATAGAAAATAAATATGATATGAAAATCAATTTCATGATCAATCTAATGGTATCGATTTGGTATTGTAATATTAGTATTATTTTATAAACTTGGTCAAAGATTATAAATTTGATTTAATACAAAACTAGTACACAATATATTTGGAAACAGAGGGAGTACTGATAATTTTGTCGAGGACGATGAAACCTAGGTACACTAGATATAAAGTTACATTTTACAAATTGGCATGATTATGTGTGTAATATTAATCTATTTGCTTGTCCTGAGTTTACATTACGATGTTAAAGTTATGACTAGAGGTGGTAAAATGATGCCAGAACCTTTGTATCCTAAAGGTCATGCTAAGAGAATTGATCAAGATTCTCAGAGAGTTAATACTGATACACCTAGTCCTTCTAATAAAAAGAAAAGGAAATCTGACAGGACTCTGCATGCCTCTAGTGAACCTGTTATAGACACACCTGAGAATCCAAATGATATTTCTATTTCTAATGCTGAGACACAATCTAGTAATGAACATGAACCTAGTGAGAATGTTAATGATGATGTTCAACCTAGTAATGATAATGATTTTGAGATTGAACCTGCTATTGATCTTGATAACCCACAACCTAAGAATAAACATTATTTGTAACCTAAGAAAAAGAACCATGGGTTCAGAAACCCATGCCCTTTGCACCTAGAGCATCCAAGAAAAAGGATGATGAGGATTTTGAACGCTTTGTTGAAATGCTTAGACCTGTCTTTTTGCGTATGCGTATGACCGATATTTTGAAAATGTCTCCTTATGCTAAGTATATGAAGGAAATTGTTACAAATAAAAGAAAGATACCAGAAGCTAGAATTTACACCATGCTTACTAATTATACTTTTAAAGGTGGAATACCAAAGAAACTTGGAGATCCAGGAATACCAATTATACCATGCTCCATTAAAAGGAACTATGTTAAAAGTGCTTTATGTGATATTAGAGATGGTGTTAGTGTTATGCCCTTCTTGAATTGAATAAGTTGACACCTACTGAAATCTTTTTGCAAATGGCTGATAAATCGACTGCTATACCCATCGGTATTTGTGAGGATGTGCCTCTTGTTGTTGCAAACGTTAATATCTTAACGGACTTTGTTATTCTTGATATTCCTGAGGACGACAGTATGTCGGTCATCCTTGGTAGACCTTTTTTGAATACTGCAGGGGCTGTTATTGATTGCAACAAGGACAATGTCACTTTTGAAGTTAATGGTAATACACTTTCCAAAGAAACAACCTCAAGTGAATAGCGTCAATTCTATTGGAAAAATTCCAACCATTGCTATTGGAGGTTTTGAATTCCGTCTTCCTACTGTCAAAAAGAAATATGATATTCTTATTGTTGGGGACATGCATATCCCCGTTGAGGTAACGTAGTGTTATACGAACATTCTCCGGTTTCATGTCTCTCGGAAGAAGTCTATTAATAAGACTTGATCAACCTTATTAATGGATTCCTTTTGATGAGCATGAGATGGATGAATTTAGTAAACACAACTTTCTATACCCACTTTTTACTTTCTGTTATTTAGATTAAATAAAGCAAAAATAGCATTATCCATTTGTTTTCTAAATTATCCGTGCATTAAAAATGTCCTGAAAATAAAAGTTCTCCAAATGTCCTGAAAATTTAGTATGATTTTATTAGAATATTTGAGAATCTTTGGCACTGAGAACACACCAAGGGGCTGCACCAGTGGGCCACAAGCCCTGGGGGCGCACCCCCCCCCCCCCGTGGGTGCGCCCTGTTGGTTTGTGGGTCCCATGTGGGTCCCCGTCACTTATTCCAGCACCCATTCACTTTGTCTTCCTCTAGAAAAAATCACCCCGTTGCTCAAACCCGTGTTCTAGCTCATCTTGCAGCCATTTTTGATCTGCTTGTGCAAAGATCTGTTTGCAAAACTATTTTGGGGGATTATTTTATCGGTATGTGACTCCTCCAATGGTCCAATTAGTTTTTGTTCTAGTGCTTTATATATTGCAAATTTTTGCTGATGTGGTGACCTTGTTCTTGAGCTTGCATGTCCAATTTATATGGTCCAAAGTAGTTTTGATGCATGATACAACCTCTAGGCACTTGTAGGAGTAGTTGCTATCCATTTTGCTGAGTTTGGTTCACTTTTATTTCGAGTTGTTAAAAATTTCAGAAATTTTTTCAGAGGAAGAAAAATGTTTAGGAAGATATATCAAGGTGGTTCCTCGAGGAAGCAAGCCCCAAGGCTCGCGATACGTGAGCCGGACCTTGAACCACCAAGGGAAGCTCTAGTACGGCCTTGCAAATGGCCGTTGGATCAATTCATGGTTCATGCAGGTTTCAAAGAGGAGTTTGATGCATACATACAAAATGCTAGCCTTGAGGACTTCTTGTCAAATAAGTCTTGACAGTACTATCACCTCACTGATTCATTTGTGCGAAGATTTAATTTTACATCCCACCGCAATACTCATTCTGTTTTATTTGATCTCTATGATAAATCATATACCATAGACGTAGAAGATTTTAATGATGCATGGAAGATCCCACAGTGGAGCATTCATAGTGAACATCATAAAACTGAGTATAATGATTTCCTTGCTAGCATCACTGTGGGAGAAACTAGAAACATCACACAAGCTACCATGAGGAGCATTCACTTTCCTGCCATACATTATTTTGCTCTCTTTATAGGTAGATGCATTAATGGTAAACATGATCATAGCCACCTCTGTGCATCAGATCTTAGTGTTCTCAAGGGTCCTCGTCAGCCCACGCCGCCGCTGGTGACTGGAGTAACTCTGGCGGGCCGTTTCGCGGCGACGCATCCCCAACGAGGTTTGGAAACAGCCATCTAGGGTCTATTTGACGCGCGAGAGGTGCTGTTCGGACGTGGTGAACGAGCCACGGCGAGTGGCGGCAGCGACAACAGCTGGGGAGGCCGAAAAGGGCGCCAACGACGAGCTGCAGCAGCGGCGGCTTCCGGGCTACGGCGGAAACGGCGCAAGAAAGGGCGGGTGCGCGAACTGGAGGGCGCTATGGGTCCCTACGGTGTCGAGGAGCATGACCGAGAACTCGTCGAGCTCAATGTCGACCGAAATGACGGCGACGAATGACGCAGAGGAGACGTCCTACGACCATGGTGGCTAGCTGTGCTAAAGGGACGGAAAGGAGAAGGGGAGAGGGGGAGGACGTGCGGTGCTTACAGGGCCCTGTAGTTGTGCATTCACGGGGTCAGGGAGTGCTCATGGTGACCGAAGACGGTGATGACGTGCGGCGGTGACTAAGGAGGACGGAGGTCGAAGACAGGTCGATTCGGCTGTCGTGGTTGCTCCCGGGTCACGCTGGTGGTCATGGTACACGTAGTGGACGACGGTGGTCCTGGCAGATGCGATGCGGCGGTGAGGGAGCAACGGTGGCTACGGGGCCAACCAGTGCACGGCGGCGGCAACGCTCGGGTGAGAGGGGAAGAAGGGAGGGGAAGAGCGATGGTCAAGGGAGTGGCAGGGGGAAGTGGGAGAGGTAGGTGGGGGGGAGGAGGCCCGAGGCGTCGGCCTCGGCCTTATCCTGTCTGGGCGTCGCCGGCGAGGAGGTGCGGTGGCGCCTGGACGCGCCCCTTCCCCGTGGTCGGAGGAACAGGAAGGGGAGCGATCGGGGAGCGGGGGCTGGGTCGCCCTAGCTGGGCCAGTTGGCTCGGGTGGGCCGAGGCCTAGGGGTCAGGGAGCTTTCTCTCTCTCTCTCTCTCTATCTCTCTCTCTCTCTCTCGCTTTTCCTTTTTTACTATTTTTTAAAAACTTCTATGCTTTCTTTTATTTTCAAAAAGCAAAACAGTTTTATAATTTATAAAACTTACACCTAAATATTATAACAATTTAGGACACTGCCACAACAAGTTGAAACCAAATTAAATTAGTTTAGCAATTTTTTTAACTCAAAAGCATTTAATTTAATTCCTTTAGCCACTGTTTAAAATAGTTTAGGGCACTTTGGTAAAATGTTGGTTCACTACCAATATTAGTTATGGATTATTTGGCACATGATGAACATTTTAGTTTTCATGTTTGAGAAAATATGAATTTTTGACTTTATATTAGATTTGAATTTGAATTGTGATTTGGATCAAGTGAAGATTAGCAACAATAATGTGATGACACGGCACCATTAATAGGGGATTACTGTAGCATGACACTGGGGGTGTTACATTTAGGCCCTAATTCAATTGCCTTACCAGATTCAAATACCCATTGATGTAGTAATTTAACTGTCTTACCCGCTAGTTGGATTCTCTAGTTTCCTAGTAAAGAAATTGTTAGTAGCAAACACATCATAAGTCTAGAATCTGTTTTGGTTTTGCAATTTCACACCAAGAAAGTGGCTACCAATGTTTGTGTTTGGGTGGACTGAAAGAACAATTGTAAAACTCAATATGGAGTTTCTCTCTAGACGATGGCTGTCTTGCTAGAGCAAAGTGGCTCTAAGATGTGCAAACTTAGGCATAACTTGGGCTATCCCATGTTCATGCCAGGCCTTAAACATAATCCAACCTGCTTTTATCTATTTAAATGTATCAATTTAATCATTAGAAATGGAATGCATTATTGCACCTATTTTTTTTAATAAACACTACATTTTAGGTATCTTGGGCATTTTGGCTGGGCACACGGTGAGAAACTAGAGCCCAAGCTTGGCCCAACTTTCATTTTCTGGGATTGGGTTCCAAGGCCTAGGTTTAGAGACATGTGCTCTGATACGTCTCCAACGTATCTATAATTTTTTATTGTTCCATACTATTAATGTATTAATCTTGGATGTTTTATACTCATTTGCTAGCAACTTTATATCATTTTTTGGGACTAACCTATTGATATAGTGCCTAGTGAAAGTTGCTGGTTTCTGCTTGTTTTTTTACTTTGTAAATATCAATACCAAACGAAGTCCAAATGCCACGAAACTTTTTGCAGATTTTTTTCTGGATAGAAGACACCCAGGGAGCCAAAGGAGTGCACGAGAGGAGGCCCATGGGGCCCACTAGGCACCAGGGCGCGCCAGAGGCCCCAGGAACGCCCTGCTGGGTAGTGGAGCCCAAGTGAACCTTCTGGAGCCACATCAAACTCTATAAATACTCTAAATCCCCAAAACCCTAGGTGAGTCAACGAAACACTTTTCCAGCCACCGCAAGTTCCAGAACCACGAGATCCAATCTAGAGGCCTTTTCCGGCACTCTGCCGGAGGGGGCAACGATCACGGAGGGGTTCTTCATCATACTTGTTGCCTCTCCAATGATGCGTGAGTAGTTTACCACAGACCTATGGGTCCGTAGGTAGTAGCTAGATGGCTAATTCTCTCTTTTTGATCTTCAATACAATGTTCTCCTCTATGTTCTTGGAGATCTATTTGATTTGGTTTGGCCAGTTATATTGATTTTTGTTTCCATTGGAAGATATGCTTTGTGATGGGTTCGATCTTGCGGTGCTCAATCTTAGTGACAGAAATAGACATGACACCCATGCATCGTTGCTATTAAGGATAACAAGATGGTGTTTATTCTTACATGAATTAATTTTGTCTACGTCATGTCATCGTTCTTATTGTATTACTTTATTTTTGCATGAACTTAATACACTAGATGCATGCTGGATAGCGTTCGATGTGTGGAGTAATAGTAGTAGGGGGCTGTTTGGATTGAACCCAAACCAGCCCTGCCAAAACGATGGCCTGCCAAATTTTTGGCGAAGGAAATCGCCGCCGAGAACTCGCCCATGTACTAGTACAGAATCACAACGGCTGGCCAAAAAATTGGCAGCCATCGGGAGATTCGGCTGCAATCCAAACGGCTGCCCATCTTGTGGTCAACGACCAAAATTTTGGAAAGGCAGCCTTTGGCAGCCATCCAAACAGGCTCTAGATGCAGGCAGGAGTCGGTCACTAATCTTCGACGTGATGCCTATATACATGATCATTGCCTTGGTTATCATCAGAATTATTTACCTTTCTGTCAAGTGCCCAACAGTAATTTGTTTACCCACCGTATGCTATTTTTTTGAGAGAAGTCTAGTGAAATCTACGGCCCTCGGGTCTATTTCCTATCATATTAAATCAAAAATTACATTGCTGCACTTTTCTTTATTTAGTTAGATCTATCTATCTAATCTAATACAATTTAATCTATCTCAATATAAAGGAGGGATTGACAACGCCTCTTACGCGTTGGGTTGCAAGTAATTATTGTTTGTGTACAGGTGTTGTTTAGATAGTGTTGCTTGGTTCTCCTACTGGATTGATAAACTTGGTTTCATAACTAAGGGAAATACTTACCGTCGCCGTGCCGCATCATTCCCTCCTCTTCGGGGAATTACCAATGCAGATACAAGCAATCATACTCGCAGAGCATAGCTTATCGGAAAGAAAAAAGTTGTATGTGCTCAATATTCATCCCGAGATATTCACTAACCTAAGCACGGTCAAAACATTAAAGATTTGTGCATGCCATGGTATCTCACCAGGGAGGGAACTAATAATTATCCATGGTCATGTTTGGGTCTTCCCATCTAAATTCCCCACACGATTTCATCACATATCAGATTAATTTTCAACATTTCTAAATATGATAGTATATTTTGGGGCCAAGATATCGGGTTACAACCTAGATTTTCCAGGGTGTAGCTTCTCCCCTAAACCATACCAATGTACGAAGCGTTGTGTTACGCCACTCGCCGCCTTGCCAATCTCATCTTACTGTTCTTCTAAATTTTGGCTTTATGAACCTTTCTTTACGTGTATAGGTCGTAATTTGTGCAAAATATAATACAATATAAATATGGTAGAGCTACTGTGTATCGAACATGACTACTCAAATAAAGGAAGGCGGTCCACCAGTCATAGGCAATGTCACACTTCCGAGTGTTAGCCATATTTTGTACTATCATATAGTGTTGCACTTTGCGGAAACCCTATCATAAATCCCCCTCTCCGCGCGACCACCCTCATCCCATGCATTGCCTCATGGAAGCCCGTCTATAAAAGGTCACGACAACCACCCCATACCACATATCAAACGCACCGGCTAACAAAATGAAAAAAAAGGTTTATGCTTTATCTGTCACCATTACATACACTCATCATTCCTCCTAGCTCAACCATGATCTGCATATGCACTGTGTATCATCCCTGTTATGCCTTATATCCATTGTCCATCTACCAGCATGTCCATCACAAGGGCGCCTCCCTTGCGATCTATGTTGCTATGGCGTCCTTGGTGTTAGTAATCTTGTATTGAACAAACCTATGGCCGGCAGGGGTGATCGCGTCACCTAAACATATGTCCGCCGCTGCATCTTTCTCATCGAATAATTTCCCTCTTGCATCCACCACTGTGTCATGTCCTCCTTACCACTCTACAAATCTATACTCTATGCCTACATGGCCATCACGAACCTCCATGATGATAGAGACACATCATTTTATTATTCTCGTGTGTTATGGAGTAGAAACTGATGACCGGTAGCAAGAGGCCCCTTGACCCTGGTTATCAACCATTGATACCTAAGTGCATCTCCAGCCGCGCCCCTAACAGGGCCTCTCCAGGCGATTTTGCCGCGCCGGCGCCAAAAAAAAGCCCCAGTCGCGCCCCCAGAAGGCCGTTTTTCGCCGGCTCGGGCCAAAACTGGTGCCGGCGGACCCAGGCCGAACCCGGCGCCCTGGGGGGCGCTTGGGGAACCGGCGCAAGTGAAAAAGGCGCGTGGACCCGCCCTGGAGGCGACCCGAGGGCCTTTTCCCGTCGTTTGTTCACGCTTTTTCCTCGCATCTCTCCCGCTCGCTCGCCTTCCTCCCGCCATTCTCCTCCTTTCTCCCGCCAAACCCCCTCCTGCTCGCCTTCCAGTCGCCGCCATGCCGCCGAAGAAGTACACCATGCCGCGTGCGGCGGCAAACGCGACTGGCGCCGTGGTCTAGCAGAAGCAGAGGAAGCCGAGGGCGCCGCCATCGGAGCCGCCGGGCATGTCGAACACCGAGTGGAGGGTGGAAGTTCAGCGGTGCGAAGCAGTCACCGCCGACAGGCGGAACAGGCCATCGCCTAGAAGGCCCGCGATAACGCGGCGCGCTTGGCGGCGTCTTCCTCGGTTGACCAGGCGGGGATGAATCCACCCGTCGTCAACCACGCCCAGTACGCGCCCCGGGGATAGCAAGGCGCCGGATCTCCATGGGGTTTATCGTCGCCCGGCTACGCCGACGGCGACGCGCACGGTGGGTTCAACCCGAACGTGACCTTCCCTCATGGTCACCCCGCTACGCGCACGCCCTCGCCCGCCTTCGTCGGCGTGCAGTACCCTCCATACAACTACTCGCCGCCCGCCTCCTACGCATCCACGCCGACGCCCCATCTCTACCGTGGATCTCTGCCCTTCTCGCACCTCGGCGACGCCGACGACAAGGGAGCCGACATGGACGACATCATCGCGACAGGATCGACTGCGGCCGCCGCTTCTCCTGGGTTCGCCACCCAGGATGAGGTAGTGGATCTCAGCGGCAACATGGAGGCCGAGCTCGGCTACGTCTACGGCGAGGACGCGCAGGAATCCGAGGAGGAGGAGGAGGAGGAGGAGGAGGAGGATGAGCCGGCTCCTGTTCCGGCGAAGGGGCGCCAGAAGAAGAAGAAGCGGGCGGCCAGGTCAGGCGAACCGCGCATCAAGTGGACGTCCAAGGAGGAGGAATGCCTCGCCGAAGTATGGAAAGTCGTCTGCCTCGACCCGACCACCGGCGCAAACCAGAGCTTGGAGACGCACTGGGACCGCATCAAGGCCGAGTTCGACGAACGGAAGCTCGTCGACCCCTACTTCAAAGGCGTCTACATGCAGCGCGGCTCCAAGGCGATGGCGAACCATTAGGGCCGTGTCGAGTTGGCGTGCAACAAATGGCATGGAATCATCAAGGAGGTCGCGGCTCGCCCGGAGAGCGGCGCCAGCGTCGAGGATCAGCTGCTGCGTATGTTCGCCATGTATCGGGGCGACAACCAAGACGCCGACTTCAAGCACATCCACGTCTACAAGCGCGTTGACAAGTGCAAGAAGTGGGCGGAAGTCCGTCGTGCCCTCGACAAGGCCAAGGAGACATACAAGCCGGACGCGCCGACTCCGGGCGCGTCAGAGGGGCGGTCGGACCGCCACAAGTTGGCGAAGAAGGGGAAAAACGCCGACGCGGCAACCGCGCGAGTGCAGGAGTCCATCGAGCATTGCCTCGCCGACGCGTAGGCCCGGGCCGTCCTGCGCGAAGAGAAGACCGAGGCGCGGTGGTCGTCGTTGATGAAGAACAACGCCATCAAACTCGACCTGCTCCGGACGAACGTCGCCGCGAAGAAGAGGAACACCGACATGGCTTTTCTGATGAGCGGGGCGGACATGCTCCAGAGCAACGACGAGAAGCTCAAGGCGTGATACCTGGTGCAACGCGGCCTCATCCTGAACGAGCTGCCGACGGCAACGCCGACGATGCCCACGACGCCCACGACCACCCGGACTCCAATCCCAAACGACGCCTCTACGTCGCCGCCCAGCAGTGCCGAAGCCGCGCCGACACAGCCCAGCACCGAAGCAGCTCCGACCCCGCCGAGCCCACGCACGCCGACTCCGCCAACGCCTGGAGCCGACCCCGCCGAGTGATGGACCATTGCGCACGCGAACTCTGTTTTTTGTAACGCCAGACTACGTCCGATCGCCGGATTTGCGGCGTCTTTTGTGAGCGGGAACGACCAAGTTTAAAATTCCTGCATCCTGGGGCCGGCGCGTGGTGGCGTGACTGGGCGCTAGGTCGCCCCAGGGGCCGAACTAGCGCCGGCACGCCCCCAGTCCGCTCTATTTAGGCGTCCTGGGGGGGCGAACGGCTGGAGATGCCCTAAACGTTTAAACTTTGTAGAAGAACCATTGTCCATTGGTGACCTATGATAACTAACTAACAAGACACGCGAGCCAATGGCGAGTATTTGGCAATTCCATTTTTGTAGTTATTTTTCCACTAGGAAATTAGATATTTTTTAGATGATTAATTTTTTGCACTCATGCCTGAATAGCTATTTTTTTAGAAAAGGAGGATGTACCCCCGGCCTATGCATCTGGATAATGCATGCAGTCATATTATTAATTATTCACAAAGACCATACAAGTTGATACATCAATAAGCCTGAAGCCATCATCTTGGCAACACCGTTGCTACTCCTATCCCCTTCATGATGGCGTGCCGAATGTCCGGGCTTAATGCCAAACAGACATCGCACCAAAGCCTAACATCTAAAGCCGAGTGTACCACCCTAGCCACTACCTGGATTGGGTCCCACACCGACCTGACACACTCCCAGTGAGCACCGCACACTGCAAGGGCGTCACCTCCATCATCCCTCAGTCCATCCTCAGAGCAGAACTGAAGCACCGACCTTGCCCGAATAGCTATGAAAACATAGCAGCAGAACATTTGAAGATTCCTCTTGTGTCTAAGGCTATACATGGAAAGAAACGCATGCAAGCAAGTCTTGTTTCAAACTGGCCTTGTACGCACTCGAAACCCTGCATGGGTTTCTTTCCATTTCCATGTCTCCCCTCTCCCTCCCAACAATTATATATAAAGCAAATCTCATCACCTTCATTTCGTAGATCTACAGAAATCAAAATTACTCCGCCGGCCGCTACCTCCACCGGAACGACGCCTCCGTCCGGGAACAACAGTCCATAGATACACATCAATCGCTAGTATTGCCTATGATCTTAGCTAGAACGTAAGCTGTTCTTGGCATTTTCGCGGCATCTTGTGAAGCTCACATATGCATTACGTTTGTCTGCTTGGTATACAGAAAGAGAGAAATGTCGTCATCGTCGGGCATGAAGTTGGGCGGCCCTCCGTCATGGCTGGGGCCGCTGCTCGGCCCGAGGTTCTTCCAGCGCTGTGCCACACACCCCAGACAAGCCAAGAATGATTGCAACCACTACTGCCTTAGCTGCGCCGGTGAGGAGAACGCCGTCTGCTGCCCCATGTGCCTCTCCGGCCATCGCGACCACCATGTCCTCCAGGTACTTAACATATACAAGTGCATCACGTGCGTACCAATGGCTGCGGCGGCATTATAGATTGATGGATATTATTGTAGATACGGCGGTCGTCATACAAGAACAGCATGGTGATCCGAGTGGCGGAGCTGGAGGAGGTTGCGGACATGTCCCTGGTGCAGCCATACATGGTCAACCACGAGAGGGTGATGTACCTCAACCCGAGGCTGCAGGCGCCGCAGCACGCCATCATGTGCTTTAGCCCCGCCGGCGCATGCCTGATGTGCGGCTGGAAACTCGTCGACGAAATCTTCCGCTTCTGCTCCCTCGGCTGCAAGGTACACACACGCACCTAACATTTCTCGTGCATGATTTCCTAACATTTCTGTGCATTCACTAAGCGGGCGCCATGCCAATGTATAGGATCGATATGGAAAGATAGATTAGATTACACCCGGCCATCATGCTAGCAGTTGAAATCACCAAAATGCTTGTCAACCAGTACATCGAATATGTTTACATGTTCCAACCGATCGACTTAAGTGGTGCATAATCCTCTGCAGAGGAACTACCTCCTAATATCATATCCCAATGAGCAAAACATACTTGGATCCAAACACGTGAAATCTAATCTTTGGAGTATGATATGAATGTTCTTTATTTGATATTTTTTTTACTAACATGAGTTCCATCTGCTAGCAAAGTATACAAATGCTGCCAGTCTTAGACATCTGATTGTTCAGACATGCAGCCTACATACATCTACTAACTAGCTAGTCTATATACTTTACTCATGTAAATTTATGTTTCCCCGTTGATGTCAGCTTGAAGGAATGGTGTCTGATCCCAACTTGACATTCATTCTTAATCCGGAATGCAAGTGGGAATACTCAGACTCAGACTCAACCGAAGAAGAAGAAGACGGCGGCCATCTGTCAGGCCCTAGCAACTCTCAGCCAATTGGGGGGACTAGTTACCGCCGCCAGCCAAGGAAGGGCGTCTGTGGCCCACCTCAACAGGCGCCCTTCTACTGATCTTCGTTGTTTTTGGTCCGACGTCGACATGGTTTTACATTTCCAGCAATTCAAGAGCAACAACGCTTCATTAGAGACATGTTGATCTTCCTCTCTTTCTAGAGATGGGTCCAAACAGTGTTTCGTTTGGTCTGAAAATGGTGTGTCAGCATGCCTCGAATATATATTATGCATTGTAATGCCCGTGTTTGGCACTTATTTACAATATTGTGGAAGCAGCTGGTGCTTGCTATTTGTTTTGGATGCTACAATGCAGTGCTTGCCTAGATTATTAAAAACAATGTTCTCCTAAACTATTGCTTCGGTTTCCACTTCGTTTTTTAATCTTAGTTTACCCATAAACTAGAATACTTTAGCAGCGGTACAACCCCACCCCCACCCCACGTGATCCATTTTCTACGAGCAAACACATTAAAAATTCAACACTTCTGTTAAATTCATGCATATAGGCTGTGGTGCAAAGTCTATGAATGTATTTTGTTTGCATAAGATATGATCATGTATGCCTGGTGCAAAAAGTAAGTAACTTGTCCACTTTTCTCTCCACATAGATCACAAACTTTCATATCTTTTGTTACCAAGCTTGCAAGCAAATACTCGATGTCATAATTGACATGTAAGATTTGTTCTCATTTTTTTGCAAGGCTCCTACAATTATTTTGTCATTATATAAACCGATGGAGTCTACAATATAGATAAAATAATCGACGGGGCAAAATAAGCAAAATGAGCAAAACTTTAATATTTTCGGAGGAGAGGGTGATATTTTTTCTTTATATTGAAGTGATGACCTAATTCTAATGATCTGCAAAATTATGTCATTATCTGTAGTTTCAGCAATCACCATTTCTAATTAGACCGAGGAAGAGCGTTCAAATGGCCCTTTTCTCGTCCAGTAACATTGGCCTTTGGTTAGTGTCAGTGATGTCAACATGGTTTGTTCTGTAAATTGCATGTTTAAAAGGTCAGTACATTCTGACATAGTTTGTCGGTATACTGGATGTAGATCTTTTATTATTATTATACACAAGCTACACTCTAAGAATTAAGGGCAAACGAGCATCCAAATTTCATGTAAGAGAAACATGTGTGCATCTTGAAGGAAGTTGCCTCCAAATACTCCCTCCATTTTAATTTACTCATATATTAGCTTTGACTGAGGTCAAACCTTAAAATTTCAGACCAAATTTAGAGAAAACAATATGTACATTTTACACAGTAAAAAAACTATATGTCGTGAAAAATATATTGAATGATGATTATAATAATATCAATTTGGTATTATATATGTTAATATATTTTCTATAAACTACCTCAAAGTTTATAAAGTTTGACTTCAAACAAAACTACAATTCAGAGTAAATAAACACGGTGGAGTACTAGTTCCAAGGAAATGGCGAGACTGCCTCCAAGCTACAATCTGCAGGCTCTAAACAATGTGTTTAAAAAAATATTGGTTGTGAATAGAAAAACACAAAAAAATCCAACTATGCACGGCAGATGCTCCCTTGTCAAAGACAAGAAGATTTTGCACACATCCATAAAAAAAATTAGTCTTTCATCCTAACGAATCAAGTTCATTTTGAAGTTTAGTGGGAATCCACCTAACGAATCAAGTTCATTTTGAAGTTTAGTGGAAATCCGAATACATTTGCTTGGCACACGACACACTGTAATATTTACAAACTATATTTTTTGACCTTTTGAAACTCTTCAACTCAGTATTGAAAATTGTAATACTAGGAACATGCGCTCTCTATAGTACAAAATCCACATTCCAATGTTTTATGACAATAATATTATAGTATCATAAACTCCATAGAAAATAAATTCAATCTATAGCTCGAGAAAAAAAATACAAATGCTCAGCACTATCTCATGCATGTTATCATGTACTCTCTCCGGTCCTTTTTACATTGTGTATTAGATTTCTGTCAAGTCAAACTTCACAAAGTTTGACCAAATTTATATTAAAAAATATCAACATCTACAATACCAAATATATACTATGAAACTACGCTTTCATAATAAATCTAAAAATGTTGATTTGACATTGTGAATGTTGATATTTTTCTTATAAGTTTGCTCAAAGTAGAGATGTTTTGACTTTGGACAAAACTTATATGCCGACTAAAAAGGACTGGAGGGAGTACTATTTCATTGTATGCTTTCCCTAAATTTTAGAATCATGTTGATATAGAATATGCGAAGCCTAAAGGAATCCGGATGGTAAAGAATATGTGAAGCCGACACATAAAATTGTTGATATATTCACCGCGCTCGTTGTAAAATTTGTGCAAACATGAAAGAGCTCTCTAAAAGCATCAACGAAAGCCTACCGCTAGAGAACTGAATACAACTAGATCTCTTGATGGCGGTGGCGCTTTCCGTACAATCAGGCGAGTAACTCCTCCAAAGATCTCTACACCACATCCATCGATGGCTTTTGCTAGCAGTACATGCTTCACATCCTTCTACTTATCCCCGCCGAAGTCCGTGAGTCCTTTTCAAATTGTTGTGGCCGCAAGTTCTTTTCGATATTAGTTGCCCACCTAGAAGACCAAAATGTACTTGCCAATCTTTCGAGGATGATGGCACTATCATATCTCCCTGAAGAGATCTCCTCTGGAGCTTGTTGTCGCTCAACTAGATGTGCAATCGATCTAGCATCAACGGTCATACAGGTTGCTCCATGTTTCTCCCACTAGTGCAGTGATCAAAAAAGTGACACTGCTCCTCCTGATATCCTCCATGAATCTTGTTGGTTCCGTTTGATTTTTCTTGTCGCTCCGATGGCGTGAGGGAGGGGGCCCCGATACTCCGCTTTTGTGTCGTAGTTATAGTCCGGGTCAGTGCATCTAGCGGTGATGAACGTATGATAAGTCTTGTGATTACATTTGATCTGGTTTCAAATGTAATAGATAGTGCCTTTCTTCGTAGAGACCCTAGGTTTATCGAACCTATAGGAAGTAGTGCATAGAAAGGATAGTGCCTTTTTTCCTAGAGATCATGCTGGGTTTTGCTCGTGTACTTTGGCGTCGCGGGGATAGCTCAGGTATTTTTTCACACAGTTAGTCATACGAAGAACCATGGCGCCAATGGGTACCAGGTTTGAGGTAGAGAAGTTCACGAAACTGAAAACCTTGGGTTATGGCAGACAAGGGTGAAAGATTTGTTGGCACAACAGGGATGCTTGAAGGCGTTATAGGAAGTCATGTCAGCTAAGATGGAATTATATGTGATGTATGATAATTCGCAGAAGATGATTTGGGAGCCTGGGTCGGACTGGACAGTCAGACGGATCGACACAAGTTGGTTGTTACAGAAGACGGTGGTGGGATTGGCGACGACGAAATAAGAGCGTGATGCTGATGGTGACCGACTTTTGCGCGTGGAAACACGTGGCACATGCCCGAGGCTTGTGCGGCTTCGACAAGACTTTTGCACTGGATTGATTCTAGGTGGTGTATACATGGAGCTTGAAGTCGATGAGGTGCAGAGGGTGGACTGATCATCTATCATGGAATCATGTTGAAGGTGGAGATGGAGTCTAGAAGACCTCTCCCTGTGTTGATTGAGGTGCTACGGCGTAAGTGGACAGAGAGTCGAAGCCTATTCAGTGGGAAAAAAGGAGTGACAAATAGTTCGGACTCGAACCCAATGGTCTGATGGAAACGTGAAACACGTCATCGGTCAGTGATGATTGATCGTACTCTGTAGTGGGTGTTGAGTGGTGTGGGTTCGCAACCCTTGAGACTCGCCCGGGACAACGGAGGATCGATGAGGTAATAGCGGCGAGGCGTGCAGTATGCATGGGACATGGTGATGGACCATGGCTTTGGTGGTCATACATGTGGTGAGACAACTACGAATTTTACTCGGGATGACTACAAGCAATGGTGAAATTCTTTCAAGTTTCAAACAGATGGTCAAGGAAGAGCGGTGATGATGAGTTCAGGTAACTCTTATGTGAGACACCCAATATGTGTGTTGTTCACACTCACCCAGGTCGGTGATCAGTGTGTGATGGCATTGAATAGATACTCTGGTAGTTGGGAGCACAAACTAGGCTAAAGAGAAACTCAATTTTGCTCGGGTGTTGACCGTGGTCAAGAAAATGAGGGACTACAAGTTGCATGTGGAGTACATGCATGGAGTCTTTGAAGTAGCAGCGGTACTCATGGGATAAGCTCAAATCCAATGTACATGGAAATTTGAGGTGCTACGGCGTAGGTGGAGTTTGTTAGAGTTGTGTCGAATATTGTGTACAAGATAGGTTACAGTTGGACTCTGAGTAGTATTGTGTTTACATGGTATGGAGTTGTGTCCTAGTAGAAAACTTGTATCCTAGGCCTCGCATATATAGTGGCGTAGACACATGATGTAACATATGGCAACATAGGAGCACAAGCGCGCAAGGGGGAGCCGGCGGCGTGTGTCTGCGACCGGGTGGCCGGTGTGCGGTATTGTGATGGTGTCACAGGGTGGAGCACCCATAGTCAGGCCCCAGGATGTAGCCATATGGTGAATCTCGTTAACAAATCTCGGTGTCATGCTCATGTGATTGCCTCGCGCTCGGATGATCGACTAGGCGCCTCAGATTTATACTGACAGATCTCGTCACTTAAACATAGGTCCATTGCTGCCTTTTTTCATCGAGTTTTTTTTCCTTCTGCCCCCACCGCCGTGTCATGGCCTCCTTACCACCCTACAAATCTGTCCCCTGTATATGCCTGCATGGCCATCACCACCTCCATGTTGATAGGGACACATCATTTTGTTTTTTGAAATTGACGACCCGTGGTAAGAGCCCCCTTCACCTAGGTCATCGACCATTGATGTGGTAAGTTCTGACCTAAACCATTAAACTTTGTAGAAGAGCCACTACCCATTGGCGATCTATGATCACTAACTAATATAACGCGCCACGGGAGTCGTCCATGTATTTGGCATTGCATTTGGTGAGTATTTTGCAATTCAATGTTTGTTGTTGTTTTCCAACTAGGATATTAATTGGATGAATAATTTTTGCACTCATGGCCAAATAGCTATGCAAACATAGCAATAGAACATTCGAAGATTCCGCTTGTGTCTAAGGCTATACATGGAAAGAAACGCAAGCAAGTCTTGTTTCGAACTGGCCTTGTACGCAGTGGAAACCCTAAATGGTTTTCTTTCCATTTTCATGTCTCCCCTCTCCCTCCCAACAAATATATATAAAGCAAATCACATCATTTCTATTTCGTAGATCTACAGGAATCAAAATTACCCGGCCGGCGGCCACCTCCACCGGGAAGGACGTCCCCGTCCAGGTATAGGTATACATCATTCGCTAGTATTGCCTATGATCCTCGATAGAATGTATGTTGTTCTTGTCATTCTCGCAGCATCTTGTGAAGCTCACATATGCATTATGTTTGTCTGCTTGGTATACAGAAAGAGAGCAATGTCGTCGTCGTCGGGCGTGAAGTTGGGCGGCGCTCCGTCGTGGCTGGGGCCGCTGCTCGGCGCAAGGTTCTTCCAGCGCTGTGCCGTGCACCCCAGACTGGCCAAGAATGAGTGCAACCACTACTGCCTTAGTTGCGCCGACGAGGAGAACGCCGTCTGCTGCCCCATGTGCCTCTCCGGCCACCGCGACCACCATGTCCTCCAGGTACTTATCATATACAAGCGCATCACGTGCGTAGCAATGGCAGTGACGGCGTTATAAATTGATGGATATTATTGCAGATACGGCGGTCTTCCTACAAGAACAGCATGGTGATCCGGGTGGCGGAGCTGGAGGAGGTTGCAGACATGTCCCTGGTGCAGCCATACGTGGTCAACCACGAGAGGGTGATGTACCTCAACCCGAGGCCGCAGGCGCCAGAGCGCGCCATCATGTGCTTCAGCCCCGCCGGCGCATGCCTGATGTGCGGCCGGAAACTCGTCGACGAAATCTTCCGTTTCTGCTCCCTCGGCTGCAAGGTATACGCGCGCACCTAACATTTCTCGTGCATGATTTCCTAATATTTCTGTGCATTCACTAGCGGGCGCCATGCCAATGTATAGGATCGATTGGAAAGCTAGCTTAGATCACACCCGGCCATGATTCTAGCGGAGTTGAAAACACCAAAATGCTTTGTCAACCAGTACATCAAATCTGTTTACATGTTCCGACAGATCGACTTAAGTGGTGCATTATCCTATGCTGAGGAACTACCTCCTAATATCATATCCCAGTGAGCAAAACATATTTGGATCCAAGCACATGAAATCTAATCTTTGGAGTATGATATGAATGTTCTTTATTTGATATTTTTTTTACTAACATGAGTTCCATCTGCTAGCAAAGTATACAAATGCTGCCAGTCTTAGACATCTGATTGTTCAGACATGCAGCCTACATACATCTACTAACTAGCTAGTCTATATAATTTACTCATGTAAATTTGTGTTTCCCCGTTGATGTCAGCTTGAAGGAATGGTGTCTGATCCCAACTTTACATTCATTATTGATCCGGAATGCAAGTGGGAATACTTAGACTCAGACTCAACCAAAGAAGAAGATGACGGCGGCCATCTGCCAGGCCCTAGCAACTTTCAGCCAATTGGATGGACTAGTTACCGCCGCCAATCAAGGAAGGGCGTTTGTGGCCCACCTCAACAGGCACCCTTCTACTGATCTTTGTTGTTTTTGGTCTGGCATCGACATGGTTTTACATTTCCATCAATTCAACAAGGCTTCATTAGAGACATGCCGATCTTCGTCTCTTTCAAGAGATGGGTCAAGACAGTGTTTCGGGTGGTCTGAAAATGGTGTGTTAGCATGCCTCGAATATATATTATGCATTGTAATGCCCGTGTTTGGCACTTATTTACAATATTGTGGATGCAGCTGGTGCTTGCTGTTTGTTTTGGATGCTACAATGTAGTGCTTTCCTAGATTAAAAACAATGTTCTCCTAAACTATTGCTTTGGTTTCCACCTAGTTTTTTAGTCTCAGTTTACCCATAAACTAGAATACTTTAGCAGCGGTACCACTCGACCCCCACCCCACGTGATCCATTTTCTACGAGTAAACACATTAAAAATCAACAGTTTTGTTAAATTAATGCATATAGGTTGTGGTGAAAAGTCTATTAATGTATTTTGTTTGCATTAGATATGATCATGTATGCCTGGTGCAAAAAATAAGTAACTTGTCAACTTTTCTCTCCACATAGATCACAAATTTCATATTTTTTGTTACCAAGTTTGCCAGGGAATTCTCGATGTCATGACATATAAGATTTGTTCTCGTTTTTTTGTAAATCTCCTACAATTATTTTGTCATTATATAAACTGATGGGGTCTACAATAGATAAAATAATCGATGGAGGGCAAAATAAGCAAAATGAGAAAAACAATATTTTTGGAGGAGAGCGTGATATTTTTTTCTTTATATTGAAGTGATGACCTAATTCTAATGATATGTAAACTTATTTCATTATCTGTAGTTTCAGCAATAAACATTTCTAATTAGGCAGAGGAAGGGCGTTCAAATGGGCCTTTTCTCGCCAGTACCGTTTGCTTTTGGTTAGTATCAGTGATGTCAATATGGTTTGTTCTGTAAATAGCATGTTTAAAAGGTCCGTACATTCAGACATAGTTTGTTGCTATACTGGATGTAGATCTTTTATTGTTATTATTATACAACAAGCTACACTCTATGAATTAAGGGCAAATGAGCATTCAAATTTCATGTAAGAGAAACATGTGTGTATCTTGAAGGAAGTTGCTTCCAAATACTCCCTCCATTTTTATTTAGTCATATATTAGCTTTGACTGAGGTCAAACCTTAAAATGTCTGACCAAGTTTAGAGAAAACAATATGTACATTGTACACGGTCAAAAAACTATATGTCATGTAAAATATATTGAATTATGATTATAATAATATCAATTTGGAATTATATATGTTAATGCATTTTCTATAATCTGCCTCAAAGTTTATAAAGTTTGACTTCTGACAAAAGTACTATTCAGAGTAAATAAACACGGGGGGAGTACTAGTTCCAAGGAAATGGCGAGACTGCCTCCAAGCTACAATCTGCAGGCTCTAGAGAATGTGCTTAAAAAATATTGGTTGTGCATAGAAGATCACAAGAAAAATCAACTATGCACGGCAGATGCTCCCTTGTCAAAGACAACAAGATTTTGCACACATCCATAAAATAAAATAAATTTTGTCTTTCATCCTAACGAATCAAGTTCATTTTGAAGTTTAGTGGAAATCCAAATACATTTGCTTGGCACATGACTCACTCTAATATTTATACACTATATTTTTATGACTTTCTGAAACTCTTCAACTTAGTATTGAAAATTGTAATACAAGGAACATGCGCTCTCTATAGTACAAAATCCACATTCCATTGTTTTATGACAATAATATTATAGTATCATAAACTCCATAGAAAAACAAATTCCATCTATAGCTCGAGAAAAAAAATACAAAAGCTCAGCACTATCTCATGCATGTTATGATGAACTCCCTCCGGTCCATTTTACTTTGTGTATTAGATATCTGTCAAGTCAAAATTCACAAAGTTTGACCAAATTTATATTAAAAAATATCAACATCTACAATACCAAATATATACTATGAAACCATGTTTCATAATAAGTCAAAAAATATTGATTTGGTATTGTGAATGTTGATAGTTTTCTTATAAATTTGGTCCAAGTAGAGACGTTTTGACTTTGGACAAAACTTATATGCAGAATAAGAAGGACCGGCGGGAGTACTATTTTTATGCGTGCTTTCCCTAAATTTTAGAATCATGTTGATATAGAATATGCGAAGCCTAAAATCCGTCTGGTAAAGAATATGTGAAGCAGACACATAATTTTTTTGATATATTCATCACGCCGCTTGTCAAATTTGTGCAAACACGAAAGAGCTCTCTAAAAGCACCGTCAAAAGCCTACCACTAGAGAACTGAATACAACCAGATCTCATGATGGCGGTGGGGCTTTCCAAACTATCAGGTGAGTAACTCCTCCAAAGATCTTCTACACCACCTCCATCGATGGCTTTTGCTGGCACTTCATCACATCCTTCTACTCCTCCCCGTTGAAGTCTGTGGGTCCTTTTCTAATTGTTGTGGACGCAAGTTGTTTTCGATATTAGTTGCCCAGCTAGAAGACCAAAATATACGTACTTGCCAATCTTTCGAGGATGATGGCACTATCAGATCTCCGTGAAGAAAGCTCCTCTGGGGCTTGTTGTTGCTCAACTAGATGTGCAACTGATCTAGCATCGATAGTCAAACACGTTGCTCCATGTTTCTCCCACTAGTGCAATGATCAAAAAAGCGACTCTGCTCCTCCTGATATCCTCCATCGATCTTGTTGGCTCTGTTCGATTTTTTCTTGTCGCTCTGGTGGCATGAGGGAGGAGGCCCCGATACTCCGCTTTTGTGTCGTAGTTATAGTCAGGATCAGTGTATCTAGCAGTGATGAACATAGGATAAGTCTCGTGATTACATTTGACCTGGTTTCAAATGTAGTAGATAGTGCCTTTTTTCCTAGAGACCCTAGGTTTATCGAACGTACAGGAAGTAGTGCTTAGAAAGGATAGTGCCTTTTTTGCTAGAGATCATGCTGGGTTTTGCTCGTGTAGTTTGGCGTCGTGGGGATAGCTCAGGTATTATTTTCACACAGCCCGTCATACGAAGAACCATGGCGCCAATGGATACCAGGTTTGAGGTGGAGAAGTTCACGGAACTGAAAACCTTGGGTTATGGCAGACAAGGGTGAAAGATTTGTTGGCACAACAGGGATGCTTGAAGGCGTTATAGGAAGTCATGTCAGCTAAGATGGAATTATATGTGATGTATGATAATTCGTAGAAGATGATTTGGGAGCCTGGGTCGGACTGGACAGTCAGACGGATCGACGCAAGTCGGTTGGTACAGAAGACGGTGGTGGGATTGGTGACGACGACATAAAAGCGTGATGCTGATGGTGACTTCTGGGCGTGGAAACACGTGGCACATGCCTGAGGCTTGTACGGCTTCGACAAGACCATGGTGCATGATTGATTCAGGGTGGTGTATACATAGAGCTTGAAGTCGACGAGGCGCAGAGGTGGACTGATCATGTACCATGGAATCATATTGATGGTGGAGATGGAGTCTGGAATACTTCACTATGTTTTGATTGAGAGGCTATGGTGTAAGTCGACAGAGAATCGAAGCCTATTCTGTGGGAAAACAATGAGTGACACACATAGTTCGGAATGGAACCGAATGGTCCGATGGAAACGTGAAACTCATCAACAGTCGATGATGATTCTGGTAGTCTGCAGTGGTGGTTGAGTGGTGTGGGTTCGCGATCCTTGAGACTCGATCGGGACAACGGAGGCTCCACGAGGTAATAGCGGCGAGGCGTGCGGTATGCATGGGACATGGAGATGGACCAGGGCTCTGTTTGGTCATACATGTGGTGAGACAACTAAGAATTTGACTCGGGATGACTACAAGCAATGGTGAAATTTTTTCAAGTTTCAAACAAACGGTCAAGGAAGAGCGGTGATGTTGAGTTCAGGTAACTCTTATGTGAAACACCCAATATGTGAGTTGTTCACTTTCATACAGGTCGCTGATCAGTGTGCGATGGAGTTGAATTGATACTCTGGTAGTTGGGAGCACAAATTATACAAAAGAGAAATTCAATTTTGCTTGGGCATTGACTGTGATCAAGAAAAGGAGGGACAACAAGTTACAGGTGGAGTCACATGGAGTTTTAGGAGTAGCAGCTGTACTCATGGGATAAGCTCAAGTCCAATGTACAAGAAAGTTTGACACATGGACAAATGCAAGGTGGTGGAGAATATTCACCAAGGTGTAGTTTGTTAGAGTTGTGTCGAATATTGTGTACAAGATAGGTTACAGCTGGACTCTGAGTAGTATTGTGTTTACATGGTATGGAGTCGTGTCCTAGTAGGACATTTGTGTCCTAGGCCTCTCATATATAGTGGGGATAGACAGACGATGTAACCTATGCCAACATAAGAGCACATGCGTGCAATGGGGAGCCGGCGGCTTGTGCCGGCGCTCGGGTGGCCGGTGTGCGGTATTGTGAAGGTGTCACGGGAGGAGTGCCCGTAGTCAAGGCCCGGGATGTAGCATATTGGTGAATCTCGTTAACAAATCTCGATGTTGTGCTCGTGTGATTGCTTGGTCCTCAGATGATCGACTAGGCGCCTCAGATTTATACTAACACATATCGTCACTTCAGTGTCACCCCCGTGGTTTTCTGTTTAATTCAAATATTATTCAGAGATTTGACTAAACTTTGACCAACCACCATTTCTAAACCATAAGTCCAAATGATTTGATTCTTTTTGCATTGTCTTTGTTTCAGAAAGCTCTAGCAGCACACCAAAGGGTGGATTTTCCTTCCTGTCTAGAATTTCTGGTGCTATTCAGAGAGGTTTTTGATAATTATTTTTGTGGTCTTAAATCCTTTTCAGAAAGAGAAGCTTGTATTGAAGCAAACCAAGAGGGGTGTGATCCTCCTCTACACTAAGGCAAGCCACACCATCATTTGGATGGTGTTATTTCAATATCTATGATTTTCTACTTGAATATGAGTTCTTATTTGCATTTAAAATTTGATAAATAAATTTGGTTAATTGACAGTTACTTTATTATGCTTGATATGCTTCTTTTAGTTACTGGTTTAATGCATGAACTTGTTTGGCTAAGTAGAGTAAGATTTTACACTAGACATGTTGCTATGGAAATTAATGGTAGTTATTTTACTAAGTGATATTTTCAATCAAATGATGAACTAATAAAAATATTGCATGATAATAAAAATGAGTTATAACCAGAGAGTTTTGATCTTAAGTGTTGCAAGATAATCATGTTGTTAAGTTTGATCCATGACTATGAGTTGTTTGCTTTGCATGACGAGTAGTTGCATGATTATTGGCATTATATCATGTTATTGATAAAAAGTTTTTATCAAAGTTAAACTTGATTAAGTTCAACTTGAATATGATGTTGATCACATCATGGTGCCACTGTATCGGGTTTTTAATTCAGTGCGACAACATTTACCTTGTGGGAAGGTCTTGATTCGGTCCTTTGTTATGGCTCTCACCGGTGCCTCCCGCGAGGGAAGGTTATGGGCGTGCATACCCTGGCCTGGTAGGAAGATATAACCTTGTGTGCTCATTTTTGTTTTTATGGTACCTTGTCCTTGTTTGGGACTGTTTTGCCACGACGATGGCTGTTGGTGTCTTTGGTAGACACGGGGCCACCCAAGACCTAGCTCTAAGAGGGAGTTGGTCGGAGTGGCCGGGGAGAGTGCATGACAAAGGGCGGGTTTCGTCGGAATGCTTTGGTCCACCCGAATGGGAATGCAAGGCTAGGTGTTCCGTAGTGTGGGTAAAGTGCGCTACCTCTGCAGAGTGTATTTAATCTATCGATAGCCGCGTCCTCGGCTATGGGCATAACTCGTGAGTAAGTCACACCATGGATCAACTTTTATACTAAATCTTGCAAACTAAGTGATTGTTGTGACGCATTGGTTCGTGGTGAATCATGAACTCTTGAGGTGTTCATGAGTGATTGGTTTTAGGTGTGACCCCGGTATGGTCACCGTTTGGTACGAGGTAACCGTCTGGTAAGCGAGTCCGTGAGACTTGGAGCATGTATGGTTTGCATTGCATCTGTAGTTTTTCTTGCATTCAATTAATCTGATTAATTATCATGATATTGTCTATCATTGTGCTTATGTTTGTTGTGATCTTGCAAGTACATTCAATGTACTGACCTAGCATGTTATGCCAGCTTTCAGGCAAGTCGGTTCGCATCGGAGTGCATCTCGTGTCTAGGCCGTGTCCACGTTGGTGTCCCTGTGCTATGGAGTTCCACTTCGTCGTTCTTCTACTGCCGCGTAGTTCATGTGATCGAGGCCCCGTCATGTTCATTAAATAATGTACATACTGTCCAGCAGCACCGTGTGTGCCGCTTGGCCTCGAATCTCGATGTAATATCAGACCTATCTAATCCGCTAGCATCAATAAAGCGGTTGTTTCTGTACCATGTTGTTGTGTATTGCCAGAAGACTTGATCTCTGGGCTGGCAATGCAAGGTAAACCGGTTGCTCTTAGTCGGGGTGCCACAACGCTTGGTATCAGAGCCGCGCTGATTGTAGGACACGCTAGACCGTTAGTGCGTTAGTGAAATGGTAGATAGCTTCGTTTGAGTGCCGGTAGTCATAGAAATTGGTTGTTGCATTGCATGCATGTTTATTTGTTGTTATTAGTAACTGTATGGTTTGTGAGTGTAGATGGCACCAGTACCGATCTTTTACCATCTTGAGCCAGCTCTATACACATCGCCACACCTGCTTCAGAACGTGTGGCAACGACTCTACCCAGAGGGTGCTGATCCAGAGTATCGGGTGTATTGCGAGCATCTGGCCGGTGCATTGTATGAGTATTATGCTGAGGTCACTCTACACCACAGTTCCCCTTCCGGCGCTTACACTTGTTCGACTAAGGGTGGTCTTGCTTCTACGCCATCTCAGGCGGTTCAGTTTGCTGCTATCGAGTCTCTTGTAGACTTGCACTACAACGAGGTTCACATGCACACCCACCTTGGTCTTTTCTACTACCCATCTTTGCACGAGAATGGGCGTATCCGCTTTCCTTTGATTAATCCGGCGTGAGATCGTCCCACTAGCCACCTTTCTCGCTACATCACCGCTAGTTATCTCCTGAACTACGAGTTAGCTCGGGAGCTTTCACGCGCTCGCGCAGCTCTCGCGGCTGCTCATATGAGGAACCCTCTTTCCGCTGTCATCTATACTTCTGCTCCAGTTCCTTCCGCCTCCGTTCCCCCGGTAACCTCGCAAGGTACAATTAACCCTCTGACGGTGACCCCTTGCAGTGCTTCTGCTGCATGGTCTTCCCGTGTCGCTACTCCTGCCGCTCCTATGCTTAGATCCCATCCCCCGCCTACCCCTGAGGGAGAGCCCTCGAGGCGGCGCCACCGCGTCTCTCTTAACCCGGAGATCTCTACTATCAGTTCAGGAGACGAACCTGCAGCAGCGCCATCCGAGCAGTAGACCATTAGAGTATCGTTGTAATCATGAGTATGATGTATGGCTGTAATCGCACTTGTCATGATGCGTAGTTTCTTGTATGAGGGTAGTAGACTCGTTGTGATGTTTACTTTCATGTTAGGACTATGTATAATTATGTTGGAACCTTTTATTCTCCTTTTTCATTCGCTGCTTTCTTCCGGGATTTGTCATTGGCTTTTCTCCCATTTGGAATTTTCTCATCATGGTTGCTATGTATTGGGGAAAACAAAAAAAATAGGATGACGCGTGGAGGCAGCAGCAGCCAAGCTTGTGAGGATGTCCCTGTCCGTCGCTCCACAAGATAGGCAGGACATTCCCCTAAGCCATACCCGCCACCTCCGTCTCCACCACCACATCCGCCTTCCACCGAGCAAATCCTGCGAATGTTTGAAGAAAGAAGGAGCAACAATCTGCTGGAAATACTGAAAAGTGTACAAGTTATGGTTGGGCAGAATGGAAACCAGAATGGCCATCACTCCAAGCTGTCAGATTTTCAGCGAACCAAGCCTCCCAGTTTCAATCACGCTATTGATCCATTGGACGCCGACGACTGACTAAGGACTATTGAGACGAAACTGGAGATTGCTCGCACTGAAGAAGGAGACAAGGTTCCCTTTGCAACTCATTATCTCGAAGGAGCTGCCGCAATATGGTGGGATAATGCCAAGACAATATGGCCTGCAGATGAGGAAATTACCTGGACAAATTCAAGGATCATTTCCGCAAGTATCATATTCCCATCGGAGTCATGAAAATCAAGCAACACGAATTCCTCACTCTCACTCAAGGCAGCATGACCGTCAACGAGTTCAGCCATTTGGCCTGCTATTCTCTCCACAATGTTGCCACAGAAGAGCGGAAGATTGACCGGTTTCTTGGAGGCCTGAATCAGCATCTCAGGTGCACTCTCAGCATGTTCAATTTCCAAGACTTCCTGACTCTGGTGAACAAGGCCCTCATCGCAGAAAGGGAACACAAGCTTCTGCACGACAACAAGCCAGCTGTTAATGACCACAAGCGCAAATTCGAGCCGAAGAAGGATATGCAACGAGTGCAAAAGGCTCGTACTTGGCAACGGACTCAGGTGGAGTACAAACCCAACTGGCAGCAGAATGTCAACAAGACTACCACTCAAGTCAAGAATGTCGTGACCAGCCCGGTGCACGAAGATTGTCAGCGCAACAATTCATGCTTCAGCTGTGGTCAAACCGGACACTACGCCAGACAATGTCCCAAGAAAAACAAGCATGTAGCTCCATTTCATCCACAAGTCAACTACATGGAGCTGTATTCCGCCCCAGATATGATCCAAGGGAAAATTCATCACATCTCCACGGACGAAGCCCAAGAGGACCCGAAAGTCGTCATTGGTATGTTTCTTGTTAATGACATACCCGTCGTAATTTTATTTGACTCTTGGGCTTCCCACTCTTTTATTTCGCGGAGTTTTTCTTCCCAAAACAATTTTCCTTGCTCGATTTTGGGAAAGCACATGCTGGTACAATCCCCGGGATCCCTACTCAGAAGCAATCTCGTCCGCCGAAATTTGGAAATTGACATCAAGGGCGTCAAGTTTCCAACATCGTTGATAATCATTGACTCCAACAAATTGGATTTCATTCTGGGCATGAATTGGTTAACCCAATACCAAGTCTGCATCAGCTGTGTGACTAGAGCAGTTACCCTGAAAAATATGGAAGGTTGCACCACAAGTTTTTACGCCCGCAAGCGCATACCCACGAAAGATATGGTTTTCGCAGCCGTGGCGGAAGGGTGGAATTAATTCGAGTGGTCAGTGAGTATCCAGATGTATTTACTGAAAAATTACCAGGCATGCCACCAGACTGAGAATTGGAGTTTGCAATTGACTTGGTGCCTGGAACCACTCTAATACATAAGAAATATTATCGGATATCTTCCTCAGAATTGGTGGAATTGAAGAAATAACTGGATGAGATGTTGCAGAAAGGATACATCCGTCCGAGCTCTTCACCATGGGGATCACCAGCGATCTTCGTGGACAAAAAGGATGGCGGTCTACGAATGTGCGTAGACTACTGACAGCTGAATGACGTCACCATCAAAAACAAGTATCCACTGCCGAGGATTGATGATCTATTTGATCAACTCAGTGGGGCCAAAGTATTCTCAAAAATTGATTTGAGGACTGGATATCATCAGCTCAAGATAAAGAAGGAAGATATTCCTAAGACCGCATTCACCACTTGGTATGGTCTTTATGAATATACCGTTATGTCCTTCGGTCTCACCAACGCCCCTGCCTTATTTATGCATATGATGAACAAGGTGTTTATGGATTTCTTGGACAAATTTGTGGTGGTGTTCATTGATGACATCCTCATTTACTCCAAGAGCAAGGACGAACACAAGGAACATCTTCGAGAAGTTCTGCAAAGGCTTCGCGACCATCAACTTTATGCCAAATTCAGCAAATGTGAGTTTTGGCTCCAGCAAGTGGGATTCCACGGGCATGTCCTCTCGGCAGAAGGAATCTCAGTGGACCCAAGCAAGGTGAAGGATGTACTTGATTGGTCCGCACCCACAACAGTCTCAGAAATCCGGAGTTTCCTTGGACTAGCCGGATATTAATGCCGTTTTATCGAAGGATTCTCCAAGATCACCAAGCCAATGACTGAGCTTCTTAAGAATGATAAGAAGTTTGTATGGACTGAGGACTACAAACGGAGTTTCAGTGAGTTAAAAATCAGGCTGACATCGGGACCAGTATTAACACTTCCGTACATCTACCGCAGTTTTGATGTCTACTGTGACGCATCCAGAAAAGGACTTTGGTGTGTACTCATGCAAGATGGCAAAGTGGTGTCTTATGCATCTCGACAACCGCGGCAACACGAAGGAAACTATCCTACTCATGATTTGGAATTGGCCATGGTGGTGCACGTGTTGAAAATCTGGAGACACTATCTGATTGGAAAGAAGTGCCAGATATTCACCGACCATAAGAGTCTCAAGTATATATTCACTCAGCCTGATTTGAACCTTCGACAGGAATATGGCTCGAGTTGGTTAAGCACTGTGACCTCGGAATAAATTATCACCCGGGCAAAGCTAATGTGGTGGCTGATGCCCTCAGCCGCAACAAGCCAACCTTAATGCTCTAATGGATTCCTTGCCTCCTGATCTTTATGAAGAAATCATGCAGCTCAATTTGGTAATCACCGACGCCCGTCTTGCCAATATATTGGAAGTTTACCCTACTTTCAAAGAAGAAATCCGCAGTGCTCAGGCGGATGATAAGATGTTAAAAATATATGTTCAGAAGATGCACCAAGGGCATGCACCGGATTTCTCTATGGATCAGCAAGGTTCGCTAAGGTTCCGAGGAAGACTTTGTGTACCCATCCAAGAAAGTCTGAAGACGAAACTATTGGTAGTAGCGCATGAAGCACCATATTCAATTCACCCCGGTGGTACCAAAATGTATGAGGACCTTCGTCGGGTATTATGGTGGGATGGAATGAAGAAAGACATCGCATTTTGCGCCTGTTGCGACATATGCAATAAGGTAAAGACGGAACACCAAAAACCCACCGGACTCCTCCAGCCTCTGCCGGTATCCCAATGGAAATGGGATGATATCTGCATGGATTTCATCACCGGATACCAAGGTCTCATCGAGGAAACGACGCAATATGGGTCATAGTGGACACCATAACAAAGGTGGCACACTTCCTTCCTATCCGGACCACATACCGTGCAAATCAACTCGCACAGTTGTATGTATCAAGAATCGTCAGTCCACATGGAGTACCCAGGACTATCACCTCCGACAGGGGATCTCTCTTCACCTCCGCATTTTGGTCCCGACTACATCAAGCCTTGGGGACCGCTCTGAAATACAGCACGGCTTATCATCCTCAGACAGATGGACAGATTGAGCGAGTAAATCAAATACTCGAAGATATGCTCCGGGCATGTACATTGGCCCAAGGGACCAAGTGGGAAGACTGTCTCCCCTACGCCGAGTTTTCCTACAACAACAGTTTCCAAGCCAGCTTAAAGATGTCACCCTATGAAGCCCTGTATGGCCGGAAATGCCGCACTCCATTGAACTGGTCCCAAACCGGAGACAGCCGCATTTTCGGGACTGATTTAATGCTTGAAGCGGAGAAGCAAGTCAAGGAAATCCGAGACACACTGCAACTGGCCAAATCCCGACAGAAGAGCTACTATAATGCCAAACATCGTCCGATCAGCTTCGAACCCGGAGAACACGTATATCTCTGAGTCACCCCTATGAAAGGAGTCAAGGGGTTTCAGACCCGCGGAAAATTGGCACCCAAATATATCGGTCCATTCCCCATCATGGCCAGAGTCGGAACGGTTGCATATCAGTTGGAATAGCCACCGGAACTATCAGAAGTACACAACGTGTTTCACATCTCACAGCTAAGGAGATGTATCTCGCCACCATAGAAAAGGACTGATATGGTATAGATAGAATTGGCTAAGGATTTGACCTATGAGGAAAAGCCAATTAGAATTTTGGATCAGACAGAAAGGGTCACTCGCAGCAAAGAAATAAGGTTTTACAAGGTCTAGTGGGAGCATCACACCGAAGAGGAAGCGACCTGGGAAAGAGAGGAATTTTTAAGGACTGCATACCTAGAATTGTTTTCCAAGCAACCGAATCTCGAGGACGAGATTCATCTTAAGTGGGGGAGGTTTGTGACAGCTTGGATTTTTGCCTTCTCTCTTTTTCTAGACTTGTCTTCTCTCTTCTTCCAGACTTGGTTTTACCGTGGTTTTTGCCCAGACTTGATTTGGATTTTGGAATCATTTCAAATGGACTTGTCACTTGGGCATATCCTTGACTTTCACCCAAGTGACCTATCTACCTTATTCTTCTAATAAATCCCCAAAATAATCAAATGTATATTTTTCATAAAAGAAAAATATTCATTTTCCTCTCTGAAATTCAATTCAGAAACTTGTGCTCCAAAGCAAACCCAATTTTTCTTGCTCACAAAAATCTGAAATAATTCCTGAATATTCTTAGAACCTTGGAACACCTTCCCATGCAAAAATATTGCATCACTTTTTGTAATTTTTTGCTATGGAAAATCATTTCAATTCTGGGCCAGAAATGCACTTTGTACAGCAAGTGCATTTTTCCTTGAGCTTTTGGCCTTGATCTTTCTTGAGCTTCAACACCCTTCTAAGAAACCCTAAACCCCAGGAGATTAGCCCTAATGGCCTTCTAGAAGGTGGCTTAACTTGGCGACCAAGTTTCTGGTCAGAAACTTGCCAGCTTGGTTAAGTCAAATCTGGTCGGCCTGAGCATGAGCGATCACCACTCCTAGACTAAACACCGCACGGACGAACGCATAGACAAGGTTTGGCCGCGCCTGGGTGTCGTTTTGATCATGCCAACTTGGTGACCGTGCGAGGACACGACGCCTGGCAACGTCTCGATGCACTCTGGCTGGTGCCTTCCTCTCTGTTTCGCGCGTGCTCGTTCCAGCGCTCGCCGACGCCTGTCGCGCCGCACCTACAGCGTCGACCCATCACCCTTGACCACTCCCTGGCGCTAGCCGACGCTGGAGCCGCCGCAGCAAGCACGGGCACGTCGTGGCCAAAATGCCATAGTGCGCGCATGTGCTTGTCCGCTTCCTCGACCGCCTCCTGTGCCCGTCCGCGAGCGTGGGCAAGCTCCTGCGTTGACGCTGAGTGTTTGCCCCCTTGCATTGGAGCTTCTCGTCGCCGTTCGCCGCGTGTCCAAAGAGCTTCGGCGGCGATACATCCCCCTACCCCCTTACTCCGGCTATATATAGTGAACCCGCCTCGAATCCTACCCAAGCACCACTCCACACTACCTCCACAAGCACGTAGAACGACCCCAGCTCGGTCGAACAGGCCTCTAGCCGTCACCCCGACCCGAGGACTCCGGCGACCTCTGCAGTCCAGCCGCCGCTCTCCGGTGCCTCTCGAGCTCAAGCAGCTGCTTTGGCGGGGCATTGGAGATCTGCTGGTGCTGCTTGGACACCGCTGAGCCCTCGGAGCCGCCCCTAGCTGTCGTCTTCCAACCACTCGGGCGAACTCCGTCCGCCACCATAGCTTGCGAGCTCGACCGCGAGCAGCTCCGTCCACCCCATGCCAAGCTACGGGTACGAGCAGGTGCGCCACGAGCCCCACTTCAATCCTATCCCTCTAGCCTAGCCCCAAACCCCCTCATCGCTGGCGTGAGCTCCGGCGAAGCCCCGCCTCTCTCTGATCTCGCGCTCCCCCTCTCTCCCCTGATGCGTGGGACCCACCTGTCAGTCTCACCACTCGCGCCCGAAGCGGTACGAGTGGAGGCGCCTTTCCCGTTTACGCCTTCGATGTCACCCCCCTGGTTTTCTGTTTAATTCAAATATTATTCAGAAATTTGACTAAACTTTGACTAGCCACCATTTCTAAACCATAAGTCCAAATGATTTGATTCTTTTTGCATTGTCTTTGCTTCAGAAAGCTCTAGCAGCACACCGAAGGGTGGATTTTTCCTTGCTGCCTAGAATTTCTGGTGTTATTTAGAGAGGTTTTTGATAATTATTTTTGTGGTTTTAAATCCTTTTCAGAAGGAGAATCTTGTCTTGAAGCAAACCAAGAGGGGTGTGATCCTCCTCTACACTAAGGCAAGCCACACCAGCATTTGGATGGTGTTATTTCAATATCTATGATTTTCTACTTGAATATGAGTTCTTATTTTCATTTAAAATTTGATAAATAAATTTAGGTAATGGTCAGTTACTTTATTATGCTTGATATGCTTGTTTTAGTTACTGGTTGAATGCATGAACTTGTTGGCTAAGTAGAGTAAGATTTTACACTAGACATATTGCTATGGATATTAATGGTAGTTACTTTACTAAGTGATATTTTTCAATTAAATGATGAACTAATAAAAATATTGCTTGATAATAAAAATGAGTTATGACCAGAGAGTTGTGATCTTAATTATTGCAAGATAATCATGTTATTAAGTTTCATCCATGATTATGAGTTGTTTGCTTTGCATGACGAGTAGTTGCATGATTATTGGCATTATATCATGTTATTGATTAAAAGTTTTTATCAAAGTTAAACTTGATTAAGTTCAACTTGAATATGATATTGATCACATCATGGTGCCACTGAATCGGGTTTTTAATTCAGTGCGACCACATTTACCTTGTGGGAAGGTCTTGATTCGGTCCTTTGTTATGGCTCTCATCGGTGCCTCCCGCGAGGGAAGGTTATGGGCGTGCATACCCTGGCCCGTTAGGCAGACATAACCTTGTGTGCTCATTTTTGGTTTTATGGTACCTTGTCCCCGTTTGGGACCGTTTTGCCACGACGGTGGCCGTTGGTGTCTTTGGTAGACACGGGGTCACCCAGGACCTAGCCCTAAGAGGGAGTTGGTCAGAGTGGCCGCGGAGAGTGCATGACAAAGGGAGGGTTTCGTCGGAATGCTTTGGTCCACCCGAAGGGGAATGCGAGGCCAGGTGTTCCGTAGTGTGGGTAAAGTGAGCTACCTCTGCAGAGTGTATTTAATCTATCGATAACCGCATCCTCGGTTATGATCATAACTCGTGAGTAATTCACACCATGGATCAACTTTTATAATAAATCTTGCAAACTAAGTGATTGTTGTGACGCATTTTTTCGTGGTGAATCATGAACTCTTGAGGTGTTCATGAGTGATTGGTTTCAGGTGTGACCCCGGTATGGTCACCGTTTGGTATGAGGTAACCGTTTGGTAAGCGAGTCCGTGAGACTCGGAGCTCGTATGGTTTGCATTGCATTTGTAGTTTTTCTTGCATTGAATTAATCTGATTAATTATCATGATATTGTCTGTCATCGTGCTTATGTTTGTTGTGAGCTTGCAAGTACATTCAATGTACTGACCTGGCGTGTTATGCCAGCTTTCAGGCAAGTCAGTTCGCATCGGAGCGCATCTCGTGTCTAGGCCGTGTCCGCATCGGTGTCCCTGTGCTATGGAGTTCCACTTCGCCGTTCTTCCGCTGCCGTGTAGTTCGTGTGATCGAGGCCCCATCTTGTTCATTAAATAATGTACATACTGTCCAACAGCACCGTGTGTGCCGCTTGGCCTCGAATCTCGATGTAATATCACACCTATGTAATCTGCTAGCATCAATGAAGCGGTTGTTTCTGTACCATGTTGTTGTGTATTGCCAGAAGACTTGATCTCTGGGCTGGCAATGCAAGGTAAACCGGTTGCTTTGAGCCGGGGTGCCACATTAATGAACCTCCTATAAACTGGCATGACCAAGGAAACTTCTTATACCTTTGATGTCCTTAGGACATGACATCTTTTCAATAGCATTAACTTTAGCTTTATCAACTTCAATTCCTCTTTCAGAAATTTTATACCCCAAGAAAATGCCTTCATTAACCATAAAGTGACACTTCTCCCAATTCAAGACAAGATTAGTTTCTTCACATCTCTGCAAAACTCGGTCAAGGTTGCCCAAGCAATCATCAAAAGAAGTTCCATAAATGGAAAAATCATCCATGAAAACCTCAACAATCTTTTCACAAAAATCAGAAAATATAGCCATCATGCTTCTTTGAAAGGTGGCAGGTGCATTACATAAACCAAAAGGCATACATCTATAAGCAAAGGTACCGAAAGGGCAAGTAAAAGTGGTCTTATCCTGATCCTCTTTTGACACGGGTATTTGAGAGAAGCTAGAATAACCATCTAGAAAGCAAAAATGTGTGTGTTTGGATAATATTTCTAGCATATGATCAATAAATGGTAAAGGATAATGATCTTTTCTAGTAGCTTTATTTAATTTGCGGAAATCAATTACCATTCTATAACTTGTAACAATTCTTTGTGGGATCAATTCATATTTATCATTAGGAACGACAGTAATACCTCCCTTCTTAGGGACACAATGGACAGGACTTACCCACTTACTATCAGCAACGGGATAAATTATACATGCCTCCAGAACCTTTAGTATTTCTTTTCTTACCACTTCTTTCATCTTCGGATTTAACCGTCGTTGGTGATCAACAACCGGTTTAGCGTCTTTCTCCAATTTTATTTTGTGCTGGCATAGAGTGGGACTAATGCCCTTAAGATCATCAAGAGTATATCCAATAGCAGCACGGTGCTTCTTCAGAGTTTTCAATAATTTCTCTTCTTCCTGCTCTGAAAGGTTAGCACTAATAATAACAAGATATATCTTCTTTTCATTAAGATAAGCATATTTAAGAGTATCAGGTAATGGTTTAAGCTCAAACACGGGAACACCCTTCGGTGGAGGGGGATCCCCTAAAATTTTAACAGGCAAGTTGTTTTTCAAAATAGGTCCTTTTTTAAAGAATATTTCATCTATTTCCCTTCTTTCATTCATGAACATATCATTTTCATGGTCTAGCAAATATTGCTCTAAAGGATCATTAGGAGGCACGGCAATAGAAGCAAGACCAATAATTTCATCTTTACTAGGCAATTCTTTATCATGGGGTTGTCTACGAAATTTAGCAAATTAAACTCATGAGACATATCCCCTAAACCAACAGTAACAATATCCTTTTCGCAATCTATCATAGCAGTAACAGTATTCAAGAAGGGTCTACCAAATATAATGGGACAAAAGTTATCTTGTGGGGAACCAAGAACAAGAAAATTAGTGGGATATTTAACTTTCCCACACAAGACTTCAACATCTCTAACAATCCCAACTGGTGAAATAGTATCTCTATTGGAAAGCTTAATTGTAACATCAATACCTTCTAACTCAGCAGGTGCAATATCATGCATAATTTCTTTGTATAAGGAATGAGGTATTGCACTAACACTAGCACCCATATCACATAAGCCATGATAACAATGATCTCCTATTTTAACAGAAATAATAGGCATGCCTACAACAAGTCTATGTTTATTTTTAGTATCGGGTCTAGCAATTCTAGCAGCTTCATCACAGAAGTAAATAACATGCCCATCAATATTTATCGACCAAGAGATCTTTAACCATAGCAATACTAGGTTCAACTTTAATTTTCTCAGGGGGTGTAGATGTTCTAGTATTACTCTTACGAACCATAGTTGAAGCTTTAGCATGATCCTTTATTCTAGCAGGGAAAGGTGGTTTCTCAATATAAGCGGTAGGAACAATTGGATCAACATTATAAGTGATAGTATTTTCTTCAACTTTAATAGGTTCAACTACTTTTACTTCAATGGGAGGATGATATTTAAACCACTTCTCCTTAGGGAGATCAACATGAGTAGCAAACGATTCACAAAAAGAAGCTACTATCTCAGAGTCAAGTCCATATTTAGTGCTAAATTCACGAAAAACATTAGTATTCATAAAAGATTTAACAGTATTCAAGAAGGGTCTACCAAATATAATGGGGGAAAACTCATCTTGTGGGGAACCAAGAACAAGAAAATCAGTAGGATATTTAACTTTCCTACACAAGACTTCAACATCTCTAACAATCGCAACTAGTGAAATAGTATCTCTATTGGCAAGCTTAATTGTAACATCAATACCTTCTAACTCAGCAGGTGCAATATCATGCATAATTTCTTCGTACAAAGAATGAGGTATTGCACTCGCACTAGCACCCATATCACATAAGCCATGATAGCAATGATCTTCTATTTTAACAGAAATAACAGGCATGCCTACAACAGGTCGATGTTTATTTTTAGTATCGGGTCTAGCAATTCTAGCAACTTCATCACAGAAGTAAATAACATGCCCATCAATATTATCAACCAAGAGATCTTTAACCATAGCAATACTAGCTAGGTTCAACTTTAATTTGCTCAGAGGGTTTGGGTGTTCTAATATTACTTTTCTTGACCACAGTTGAAGCTTTAGCATGATCCTTTATTATAACAGGGAAAGGTGGTTTCTCGATATAAGCAGTAGGAACAATAGGATCAACATTATAAGTGGTAGTCTTTCCTTCAACTTTAATAGGTTCAACTACTTTTACTTCAATGGTAGGATGATATTTAAACCACTTCTCCTTAGGAAGATCAACATAAGTACCAAATGATTCACAAAAAGAAGCTACTATCTCAGAGTCAAGTTCATATTTAGTGCTAAATTCACGAAAAGCATCGGTATCCAAAAAAGATTTAACACAATCAAAATTAGGTGTTATACCTGACTCCTTACCTTCGTCGAGTTCCCAATCTTCAGAGTTGCGTTTAATTCTTTCCAATAAATCCCATCTGAATTCAATAGTCTTCATCATAAAAGAACCAGTACAAGAAGTATCGAGCATGGAGCGATTATTGAGAGAAAGCCGAGCATAAAATTTTTGAATAATAATTTCTCTTGAGAGCTCATGATTGGGGCATGAATATAACATTGACTTAAGCCTCCCCCAAGCTTGAGTGATGCTTTCTCCTTCGCAAGACCAAAAATTATATATATAATTACGATCACGGTGAACCTGATGCATAGGATAAAACTTTTGATGAAATTCCAATTTCAATCGGTTATAGTTCCATGATCCAATATCATCGCATAGCCTAAACCATGTCAATGCCTTTCCCTTCAAAGATAAAGGGAAGACCTTCTTCTTGATAATATCCTTGGGCATACTTGCAGGCTTAAATAATCCACAAACTTTATCCACATAGATTAGGTGCAAATCGGGATGCAATGTTCCATCTCCTGTAAAAGGATTAGCTAGCAGATTCTCTATCATACCAGAAGGAATTTCAAAGTAAACATTTTCAGTAGGTTGAGGAGCAACTCTTTGCTCTACTGGTCGGGGTGAAGATACCCCGAACAAGCCCCTCAAAGGATTACTTTCCATAGTAACAAGTGACAGTAAATTTCAGCACACTATATAATTTTTTCCTTACCAAAGGCGCTTCACTCCCCGGCAACGGCGCCAGAAAAGAGTCTTGATGACCCACAAGTATAGGGGATCTATCGTAGTCCTTTCGGTAAGTAAGAGTGTCGAACCCAACAAGGAGCAGAAGGAAATGACAAGCAGTTTTCAATAAGTTATTCTCCGCAAGCACTGAAATTATCGATAACAGATAGTTTTGTGATAAGGTAATTCGTAACGGGTAACATGTAACAAGGGTAAATAAAGTGCAGCAGGGTGGCCCAATCCTTTGTGTAGCAAAGGGCAAGCCTGGACAAACTCTAATATAAAGGAAAACGCTCCCGAGGACACATGGGAATTATCGTCAAGCTAGTTTTCATCACGCTCATATGATTCGCATTCGTTACTTTGATAATTTGGTATGTGGGTGGACCGGTGCTTGGGTGCTGCCCTTCCTTGGAAAAGCATGCCACTTATGATTAACCCCTCTTGCAAGCATCTGCAACTACAAAAGAAGTATTAAGGTAAACCTAACCATAGCATGAAACATATGGATCCAAATCAGCCCCTTACGAAGCAACGCATAAAGTAGGGTTTAAGCTTCTGTCACTCTAGCAACCCATCATCTACTTATTACTTCCCAATTCCTTCCCCTAGGCCCAAACAATGGTGAAGTGTCATGTAGTTGACGTTCACATAACAGCACTAGAGGAAAGACAACATACATCTCATCAAAATATCGAACGAATACCAAATTCACATGACTACTTATAGCAAGACTTCTCCCATGTCCTCGGGAACAAACGTAACTACTCACAAATCATATTCATGTTCATAATCATAGGGGTATTGATATGCATAAAGGATCTGATCATATGATCTTCCACCGAATAAACCAACTAGCATCAACTACAAGGAGTAATCAACCCTACTAGCAACCCACAGGTACCAATCTGAGGTTTTGAGACAATGATCGGATACAAGAGATGAACTAGGGTTTGAGAGGATATGGTGCTGGTGAAGATGTTGATGGAGATTGACCCCCTCCCGATGAGAGGATCGGTGGTGATGATTTTCCCCTCCCGGAGGGTTTTTTCCCCAGCAGAACAGCTCCGCCGGAGCCCTAGATTGGTTCTTCCCAGGTTCCTCCTTGAGACGGCAGCGCTTTGTCCCGAAAGCTTCCTTATGATTATTTCCAGGGTGAAAGACACCATATAGCCAAATATGGGCACCGGAGGCCTGCCCGGTGGCCCACGAGACAGGGGGGCACGCCCAAGGGGGTAGGGCGTGCCCCCCACCCTCGTGGCCAGGGTGTGGGCCCCCTCTGGTTGATTTGTTTGCTAGTATTTTTTTTATATTCCCAAACATGCCTCCTTGAAATTTCAGGACTTTCGGAGTTGTGCAGAATAATTCTCTAATATTTGCTCCTTTTCCAGCCCAGAATTCCAGCTATCGGTATTCTCCCTCTTCGTGTAAACCTTGTAAAATAAGAGAGAATAGGCATAACTATTGTGACATAATGTGTAATAACAGCCCATAATGCAATAAATATCGATATAAAAACATGATGCAAAATGGACGTATCAGGCATTCTTTATCTCTCACGTGCATGCGCAATGATCGATGTTCCTCTATGTGTGTGTATATATAGATCGGTCTTTCATAGTTTTCCACACAAACCGATCAATCTATATATCTAGTGAGGTCTCACCCTCTTTCCCACGTCCACATCGATCAATCTATACCTCTCTATATAGGATTACATAGCTAATACACCCACATTAATTATATATCCAATGTCCCCCTCTCATCATCCATGCCTCCGCTTCATCTCTCAGACGCATGCACAGTGGCGAAGACAGGGGCAGCAAGGGCCCTGCCCCCCCCTAACATCACTATATATTGAGGCTAATATGAATGTGATCATTAGACAATTGCTAGTAAAATGGTTTAAGTTGATGAATTGGCCCTCCTCGTAAAGGATTAGTAGTTCTTGGCCCCCTAGCTCATTTATTTTTCATGGCTCCGCCACTGCGTGCAACAGTGCACGTTCTCGCCGCCTTTCTTCAAATGTCGATCTCGCACTTATGCACTCCTTCATAGTCTCCCTCCACTTGGCCCCTCGCACCATCTTCTAGCCCCCCACCGAATTTTGCCACATGTACAATCTAGCAGACTCCATGGTTGAACTTAAGCATAATGCACAAACCTCAAAACACAAGTGCTTCTCCTTTGTTCTAGAATCTTCCGTATCATAACTACCGAAACTTTTATTCTAGTTGAATTGTCATTATTTGTTTTTACTTTATGCTTTACAACGCACAATTCCATGAATCATAAAATAGATTAAGGGCTTCTTTGATTCAAAGAATTCTCAAAGGAATTTTGGAGGATTCTAATCCTTAGGAATTTTTCCTATCTTGGTTGTTTGATTTGTAGGATTGTAAACCATAGAAATTTTTCCATAGGATTCATTTGCACTAGATTTCATAGGAAACATCCCATCCACTCAAACCACTTTGAAAGAATCCTGCGTTTTTCTGTGCACAATCAAACACTCGTACAATCCTGTAGGATTCAAGACGACATTCCAGTCTAATCCCATGTTTTTCCTATTCCTGCGTTTTGGAAATCCTACGAATCAAAGAGGCCCTAGCTTTTTTATAAAAACTAATTTATTTTGAATGAGATGAACTATAAGAATTAAACAAAGGTCTACATTAGGCATATATGACTCAGAGCTTACATGCTATAGTGTGGTATTTATTCATAATTTGGTTGCCAAATCTGATGCGTGCAATGCACGTGTACCTTACTAGTACTTCGAGTATGTGCAAACACATAAATTAGAATTCCAAGGGCACGCTATACGGTGTGTCTCTTACAGTTCATGAAGCTACATGGATCATGCGGAGGCGTTGTCGCAACCTCCTTGTATGGATTGATCACAGTGACATGCTGCTGCTTCCAAAAGAATGTACTCGTCCTCTCTGAGCCACACTGGCGGTACATGCACGAAGCGAAGATGTGCACGCACGCACTCATTCCCTCGCACGCACACGCGGGTACACAGGGCGACGCATTTTTGTACGAAGATCCACCACATGTGATAATTTGACGCGTGTAAAGTCCTTCATTTCATTGATGGTCAATTAATACAGCGCATGCAAATTGAGTGGACATGAGGGCTGAAGAAAGACATTACTACTCCACTGCGCGCATGCGAGTAGTTAAATCATGGGGTGCCAGTACTTCCATTGGTCTCCTTCGTATTTTGTGCCAATTTTTTACCATATTTGTAAGTAACATAATATTTATGCATGTCATAAAAAGTGGCACAAAAAAAGGGGGCCAATAAACCAGGACGCACGCAGCATGATCAATTTTTGCCAGGGCTACTTTTGGTGGCCTTTCTAATTAAATATGGATGGAGTGGAGTCGTACTATCTTTATCTTAGTCTCGTAGGGCTGTCCCAGCGCCTAGGCTTGCCTCCCCGCCTCGCCCACCAGATCCCGCCATGGAGGATCCCGCCATGGATAATCCCTTAGATCTCAGGATCCCGCGGGCTGCCCTCTCGCTGCGGCCCGCAGCACTGCCTTTTGAGCAAAACCCACATGTGTTTTAGAGGGGATCCATTGCTCTGGAATCACAGATCGGTGGTGCCGGAGGACATGCCAGGGCTGCATTTCAGGTGGTGGGAAGCAAGGGCAAATCGGATCGAGGAAGCATTGCATCGATTGGAGAGAAGTTCCAAGGAGTTGCGCCTGGTGCAGCACAAGGCGGAGGCACAAGTCGATCTCAGGGGAGAGATGCTGAGGGATGTCAGCATCTGGCAGCATCGCGTTGATTTCGAGCTAGGGCTAATGGCAGAGATCATATTCACGGATTCGACTGCGGAGGAAAGAATGTGCATGCCTGCGCAATGGCATGAGCAGCCGGTGCAATTGTTCAAATGGGCGGTAGGAGAAGCCAAATCCCGGGACCAGTTGCGGTGGCGCCGCTGGGCATGCATCGTAGGCGAGGTCAGCTGCGCTCCTTCCCCGCCAGTGATGCAGTGACCTAGTCGGTTGCTGCTGCAGTGAACTTGCAACGCTATGTCGGTTTGCAACCTTGACAATCACTCCATCTATATGTATTGTTGTCCTGTAAAAAATACTTGGTCGTTTGGAAAAAGATGGTAATTGATTTATCAATAGTTTTAGAATGCTTGGTCGTGACAATCAAACGAAGCCACAACCAGTAGTCTCCATCGCGTAAGTACTTTACGGTCGGTCGCACCAACAGACAGTCGGTCGGACCCGCGTCTCACCGAAGGGACACGCATCGGCTTGGTCTGACATGTATGACCAGTTACATCACTGACTTGTGCGACCGCATTTGAGCAGTGTAGTACTCCTTCTATCTCAGTTTACAAGACTTGCATGTGTACCTAGGTCGTTAATTTGACCAACTTAATAAGAGGCATACATTACGACAAATATATCATTACAAACTTCAAATATTCTATTTTTTGATGATATATTTTTTATGTTAAACAATTTATGTTCTACTAAAATCATAAGGAGTACTTGAAATTTGTCCACTAAACTCATCGGGGAGCCGTTTCGGGCCTCGAAACAAAAACCATCAATTAATCTTTACCTTGTTCCCATCACATTCCAAAGTACTAGTGCTACAATTAAGTGCAAGCCTGCTCACACCTACCAGTACGTACCAAACCTGAACATGTTCCCACTATGCAGGTTTTAGTACTAGTGCTAGTACTTAGGTTATAAAAAGGGGAACTACCTAACCGAAAATTACTCTACCTTCCTCCTCATAAGTCCTCCTTCTTCGTCCGTCCTTGCCATGGCCGATGTGTAGAGCTCTAGGTCAAGAACTACTCGTAACAAGGGAGCGGCAACCAAGGCTGCGGAAAAAGAAGAGAGGGCTCGCCGCCACGCAGAGACCTCGAAAGATCTCTCACGGGCAGGCGATGGATCCCAGGAGCGCCCTAGCCGTGGAGGCGAACATGCCGAGCTGGCGGCGCTAGAGTCATTATCCCTCGATGGCATGCCCGATCAGCTCAATAAGCACCTCAATAAGCAGAAGGAGTTCATCCACGGCTTTGTGGAGCTGCTGAAGGAGAGCCTCGACGACATGCCCGCTGAGCTCAATGAGCAGGGGGAGTTGACCGTCGGCTTGGTGATGCTGCTAAAGAAGAGCATTGCCTCAGAGAAGAAGGCGACCAACAAAATCCTGCAACTTCAGGAGGACAAGGCAAAGCTCTGCCACGAGCTCGACTTGCTAAAGGAGGAGAACACCGACTGGAAGAAGCTGCATGAGAATAGTAGTTCCTCGATGAAGATGCTGCAGGCCCTCGTCATGGAACAGAAGGAGGAGTTGGCGAAGCTCCGCATCAAGCACCCGACTGCTGTTAAGGTACGTAATGCGGCCGTGGAACAGATGATGAAGGCTCGCATCGAGAAATCCCGCATCATGGACACAATGAAGAAGATGGCGGAGGAGACGCGCAAGGTGATGGAGGTCGTGGAGGAGATAAAGAAGCAGTTACGACTCCACGGCTAGCAACCCTTTTTGTAGTGAGAGCAGCGCCCCAGACTTGTGTGTGCGTCTTCCTTCTTTTTTTTGGGTGATAATCTTCCTTCTTCTTTTGCTCCTGTGTTTCTTCTTTTGCTTCAGGTGTTTCGCCGCACGTGTCACCCTCTTTGTGAGGCATGAATAGAACAATGCTAAAAATTAGATGACTAGCAAATTAGATCATTCTTTATTGCCAATAGAGCAATGCCTCTTGCTAGTAATATATAATAAGAGTAGAGAGTAGACGATATGGCACTGGGCTGCCATGTTTCGTGCTCCTCCATCGTACTCCAGTGGAAAACTTGAGTATATTGCACAGTTCTTTGCTCCTCCTCAGGTCGTTGGCACATTTATACGAGCACTCAAATGTCACAGCCCTAGCTTAGCCTTTGCTTGTCCTTGCGTGATCATCATGTCATCATGTTAAATTTTCTCAGGAAGTTGAAATGGGGATGACAGAACCCCCAGCACCCCCCCCCCTGAAAACAACTAGGGTTTACTAAAATCTTTTTCAATGAACCTGAAATGCCCTTCTAAAATGTTCATCATCTTTGCCTTGGTCTAGAACCTCAGTCAAAAATGGTTTACATTTTTCTAGGACAACATTGGGTCACTGAATTAAATCATACTCTATTTGCATTTGGGCATTTAAATGCTATAAAATATTTTAAATGTCCAAATAATCATAAACTAAAATGTTTACTGTTGGAAATAATCCAAACAGTGGGCATGAGAAGTTTCATGATTTTTGAGTTATTTTAGTATTTTTAGAAAAGCCACAAAGATATAGAAAGAAATAGAAAACAGAAGTAAAAAGGAAAGAGGCTTACCTGGCCGCCCACCTGGCGCAGCCCACCTGGCAGCCCAGTTGGTGACCCAGCCCACTGGCCCAAGCGGTCGTCTTCACCCTCTGCTAGTAGACAGAGGCGTGTCGACGCCCGCGCAATCGAGGTCTCCACCTCCTCCCTGCCTGTCTGGCCTCCCTGGACGACGCCACGCTGCCCCCCCCCGACTTTCTCTCGCTCTCCCTCGTCCCTATTCCCTCCCTTGGCTCTCTCCCTCTCACCGGCCCAGCGCGTCCGTCACCGCCGTTCACTGCCTGCGTAGCCACCGCCGCTCCCATGTCGCTCCGAGCAGCCCAAGAGCTCCGCTCATCCCCCTCTTCCTCCTCGACGAGATGTGCAACATCGGACGCCCCGAAGCACCGTCCTCGACGCCATCTTCGTCCTCTGCACCGACGGTCGCCGTCGCTCGATTCGCCGCCCACAGAGCGTCCCCGACCTCACCCTCGCGCTCGTTGGACTCGCGGTGAGCCACTGACCCGTTCCCCTCTTCTTCTCATGCCGTTTGGCCGCTCTAGCCGCTATTTCCTCCAGATCCGAGAGCTCGCCGCCGCACAGCCATGTCGTCGTCGTCGTTTCAGACGCTATAGCTCACGGGCAAGCACACCAACGTGCTCAGCGTCCCTCCACAAGGCGTAGCCACCAACCGCTTTTGCTCCTGAGCTCCGTAGCGCCGAACCCGCCGTTCCCGTAGCTCTGGCCGCCGCACTTGTCGCTGCTACCATCGCTTCGCTCCACCTCCAGCCGCCTCGATGCCACCACCTGACGCGACTTGCCGCACTGCACCCGCAGAGCCTCTCCGTCGCCCATTTGGACACCCATGGGCGATTTCCGAGCCGCGCCACTGTCTCGGGCCTCGCCGGCATCGAGTCGCCGGTGGGTTTGACCCCGCTGACCGGGGTTTGACCCTAGTTTGGCCGCCCTGGTTGACTAACGTGTGGGCCATGCCCCTGTTTAGTTTAGGTGTTAGATAAGTTAGCGCTAATTAACCTAGTTAGTTGGTTGACTCACCGGCAAGTGGGCCCAGGCCCTAATTAACCTAGGTTAGTGCTAACCTAACACTAACTAACTCTGTTAGTTAGCTGTTACACCGACATGTGGGTCCCAGCCGTCAGGTTTGACCTGGGCTGGCGCCTTTGACCTGCTGACGTCACCTCAACATCATGCTGACGCAATTAACCTTTTTCTGGATTTATTCTTATTCAGGAAATTCCAGAAAATGCTACAAACTTCAAAAATTCATAGAAATTAATCTGTAACTCCAAATGCAAAGATTTATATATGAAATTTGATCAAAAAAATTCAATATTCCCATTTGTAATGGTTTCATGCATGTCAGAACACATTAACCTTGCTATTTAAGTGAAACAAGCTAATGCATTAATATGACTTCATGTCATGGGCTTTCATTTGAATCTTTGATTCAAATGGACTCAAACCAACCTGTTTTAGAATGCATTAGCCAAAACACACCCATATTGCCATGTCATTGCATGCATCATATTGTTGCATATTGCCATGTGATGATTGTGTTTTGATGTGTTCTTCGTGGTAGGTTCTGTCTCTGAGGATATTCACGAGCATCCAACTGAAGGGCAATATCCCACTACCACTTTGTCAGGCAAGCAAAACCCCCTTGTTCATTCCGATACAAACCCACTCTCTTGCTTCTGCTCTCTTTTACTGCATTAGGAAAACATCGGTTCAACTGTTACATGCTGTGGTAGTTGAACCCCTTTTCCTCTGCATGGCCTGTCATTGCCACAGTAAATAGATGAAACCCATTAGCATGAGTAGGAGTTGTTTGAGCCCTAATGTGCCTACTCATTCATGCTTGTTTGTCATGCCTGCTACTGCTTAGAGTTGAGTCAGGTCTGATTCATCGGGGATGAATTGGAATGTTGTGAACATGTCCTGATGTGTGTGAGCTAAGTGTGTGAACACGATTTGGTAAAGGTAGCGGTGAGAGTCCATGTAGGAGTACATGGTGGGTTGTCTCATTGAAGCCGTCCTCAGGAACTGAGTTCTGTGTTTGTGATCCATGAACAGCTACTACCATGCATTGGGCCCGAAACCAATGGACCCTCTCGGCTTCTTAACCACCCTTGTCCTCTGTCCAGGAGTTGCAAGTAGTTTCTGGTGTCTATAGTATGCTAGTGGTCGTGCATAGAGCTGACCCGAGGGGTGGGCTATGATGCGGTAGGCACATGGCCGGGTATGCCGGGCGCCCGTTTGGTGTTGCGGAACCTTGTACACATCATTTGGGGCCGTATGTGGAAACCTCGGCCGGACTCCCTGCGGATGGAACCTGAATAGGCGATAAACCTGGAGCAGAGACTTGAGTGTTCAGGTAGGCCGTGGCCGACACCCTCATTGGGCTTCCACTTGAAGGTTGCCTAGTACATGTCGTGTAAACGGCGGTAAGTGGTGAGAGCGTGTGTGAAGAAGTACACCCCTGCAGGGTTAACATCATCTATTCGAATAGCCGCGTCCGCGGTAAAGGACCTCTGGGTTGCCTATACAGTTCATAGACAAGTGAAAGTGGATACTCTAAAATGTGCAAGATAAGCGTGAGTGCTATGGATGGCGTTCTCGTAGGGAGACGGGAGCGGATCCATAGTGGTGTATTGATATGGTGAATATGTGGACTCGTGTGGGCCACCTCAAAGAGTTACTTGCGATCGTAGTATAGGATAGCCACTGAGTCAAAGCTGGCTTGCTGCAGTTAAACTCCACCACCCCCTTTGTTGATACAGATGCATATGTAGTTAGTTCTGATGTAAGTCTTGCTGGGTACATTTGTACTCACGTTTGCTTAATTTATGTTTTTGCAGAGAGACTTCAGTCTCGCTAGTAGTTCCGCGTGGATTTCGACATTTAGCTTGTAACCTCAGCTACGAGCTTGTACCTTGGGAGGGTCTTGTAGTTAGTTAGGCTTCTCAGCCTTTTTCATTTGTAGTTGTCTGTACTCAGACAAGTTAAGCTTCCGCATGTGCTTGTTGCTTGTATGCTCTGTATGTTGGGTCATGAGACCCATGTTTGTAATACTTGGCTCCTCGGAGCCTAATGAATAAATACTCTGAGTCGTAGAGTCTTGTTGTGATGCCATGTTGTATTTGCACATATCGAGCATATTGCATGTATGATTGAAATGCTTGGTATGTGTGGGATCCGACAATCTAGTTGTTTATCCTTGGCAGCCTCTCTTATGGGGAAATGTAGTCTAGTGTCTCCACTAAGCCTTGCTAGTCTGCTACAGCCCAGTTTACCGGAGTCCTGCTAGCCCAGCACTACTGCTCCGGAACACCTAGGCTGGCCGGCATGTGTTTCACTTCGTTCCTGTGTCTGTCCCTTCGGGGAAATGTCACGCGGTGACATCCGGAGTCCTGCCTAGCCTGCTACAGCCCGGGTTCCCGGAGTCCTGTTAGCCCAGTGCTACAGCCCGGATTCACACGCTGCCGACCGACATGCTCGATGTTGATTCATGTATGCCTGTCCCCGTAAGTTAGCGCCGCTTTGGGTTCACGACTAGCCATGTCGGCCCGGGTTCTCTGTCATATGGATGCTAGCGACACTAACATATACGTGAGCCAAAAGGTGCAAACGGTCTCGGGCCATGGTAATGCGACACCTATGGGAATACCGTGTGTGAGGCCGCAAAGTGATATGAGGTGCTACAGGCTAGATCGGTGTGACTTAGAATCGGGGTCCTGACATCAAATCACAAGGCCCCACCTTCCAACAGTAATGAGCCGTCAAATCACAAAGGCCCTCGCCTCTCTTGAAACCAACCTAGCTAGACTGCCCCGCCCTCTAGCATTTTAAAAAATGTATACTTTTGTACAGTAGTAGGATCGATGGATTGCGCCATGGAGCAAAACTAACAAGATGAAATTAAAGAAAAAAGGTGGTACATATAGAGAGCGCTCGTCGCCAAATTATGCATATAGTACTATTAAAAAGCTAGTACGTGCTTAAATGGGGTGCTAAATTCTATTAAAGAAATTAGCATACCTATTTAATTCTTGGGTTCTTATTATTTATGCCACTAGTTTGTGTATCACTACTTAGTTTTGCCATTAGAAGTTACAACTACTAAAAATGCCATTGATCCGTGAGATGCATGCTCAAAAATGCAATTAGATATCTCAAAAATGCCATTGTTAAGTTAGATGTTTGCTCAAAAATGCCATTAGACATTGTGATTTTCACGTCAAAACTGTTGACCATTACATGAAAAAAATAAGCCGATCCTCACAATGATAAGTGTGGCCCCGCTTGTTAGGATTAACCAAGCAAACAATTTTACAGGAAAACAAGAACGCTGTTGGGATCAAGTAGGCCCCACACTTTATTTTACTGTAGTGAGATAGAGGGAGAGCTGGCATGTTGGTCCATCAGTATTTATGTCATTATAACATGGCAAAAGAGATTTGAGTCACAATAATGGTGTCCAACACAACACACCCCTCAAATAAAACTAAGCACCCTGAAATTCTTTGGCAAAACTAAGCCCCCTAAAATTCTTTGACAACTAAACTGCTGGCTATATGATGTTGGCCATATATATTATACGTATATAATGTGAAGAAATGAGTGGTAGTCGTAGTACTATACCAACTAAAAGATGAACTCTAAGAAATACTAGTATGTACATACTGAGGCGTTAAAGTAACAAGAAGAAACATAACATAGTTCTGCTAGGGGCTCAGCACAACACACCCCTCAAATAAAACTAGGCACATGAGAAATTAAACTAAGCAACTAATCCGGTAGACACTGCATTAGAACCACCATGAGCAACGACACTACCACCTTACTCGGAGTCCTCGTCCACGTCCTTGACTTCGTCCTTGTCCCTCTTCCTCTTGGCCGATACTTCTTTGCTTGAACCGCACACTTGGCTCTTGCTCTTCATCCAACCCTTGTAGATATTGAAACAAAGGTAATCATCCATTGCAGCATAGTGGATGTGGTCTATATCTAGTACATTCCACTACCATGCATGATGAAACATGTGCGGAGGTTTCTTCAGTTTACCGTACGAAGGATGAACCATGGCTCCTGCTAGGGTCAGCATTGAAGGCTTATCACGGGAGGACACCAACCCATTATTCTGGAGGTCGAAGGGTTTGCCTACAACGAGGCCTATCCGTTCCAAGACTCTTATGTTGTTCGTAAAGTCTATAGTAACGAATTTGACTCGGCCGCCCTTGAGGAACTTCTTAAATTCCTCGCACTCAACGTCGGCATGGCATATGTGATAGACCAAGCATAAGTCATGCATGCAAACCTAGATCACGGCCGGCTTCTTCCTCTCTTCCTCCTTTAGATTCTTCTCTTTTCCCAGGATTGTGGTGTAGTCAACATCTAGCCCAGCGACCCACTCATCATTTGAGTTTTCAAACATGCGTCTGAAGCGATCAAGGCATCCTTTCACCGTCGCGGAAGAACAGGTGTAGATGACATTGAACTCATCGCCGGTGATGGTTCTAACCTTGTACTCTATGGGGACCCCGACTCACAAGTCGTGATCAGCGAATGCACATGTACAGTGATCCCAGAGATCAATGCTCACTGAACACACAGAAGCTGAATAACAAGAGTCTTACATCCATACATATCGTCTTACACAAATTATGACCATTATGGTCAAGTCTTACATAGATAAAGCCTTAAGGGCTGAACATCAAATGAAACATAAGCAGCGGAAATCTTCGTCGATAAGTAGAACCCATTCCATCTGCCTTAACCATACATGCATTCTGACTGGGAAACGTCCTAGTTCGCATGTTCGTCTTCAAAGAACTCTTCTTCGAACTCCTGTTCTTCCATGCCTGGCCAATTAAATAACCAGTGGCAAGCCAATGAGTACTTTGAATGTACTCGCAAGCAACCCATGTTTTGGTTCAAGGTACAACAATGCATGATATAGGTAAATTTTTGTGGAAAGCTAATTTTCGAGTGCAATGACATGTTCAACAACTTGTAAGACATGCATCAGGAGAATTCAAGTAACCATAAGGACAGGTTACAGATATCAACATAAATAGAGTGGGCACCAACCCAACTCAATCATGTCAAGTCCTTTGACTTGACCCAAGTAGTGGTATCAACATAAAAAGAGTGGGCACCAACCCAACTCAATCATGTCAAGTCCTTTGACTTGACCCGAGTAGTTCTTCCCACTTATCCAAATACTCACACTGGTTTGAAAACATGTGGACGTAGTTTAAGCAGCACCGCCCAACTGTCCTTGACCATGGACACGGCTATTCGAATAGGTTTACACTCTACAGAGGTTGCACACTTTACCCACAAGATCCGGGGAACTTCCGTGTCATCCACGACCCGCGGTACCTCAAGTACCCGGGGTAAGCACCCGATCACTATCTTTCCCTAGACGACACTAACAAGGAGTCCACTCATTGTTCCGCATCCTCACAATGTACATCATACGAGACTCACTCGAGATCGTAACATCCGAGAGGGGACACAACGGTGTATCCGGTGCCCTGTGAAAACAGTCATGGCCGCCCTACCTGGCACGACCCCGTCCCGAGAGAGCGCACCAACAACTCTCCCGTCACTAGTAATGCGGGCTCCAAGGTAGTATCGGCCTAGGTAATCAATAATGCCCTTTCCCATACAAGGGTAGAGTGGTTGCGCATGTAAGGTTGGGACAGTCGACAAATCTTAAATCTAATCCGTTTTCAAAAACAACACACGCACTTGCCTTGGTACACCACTTCGTCATCAAGTGGTTACCCATCTCATTGTCTCCCTCGGGCATAAGTGGCACTCGACGGGGTTTTAAAAAGTCTTTTGAAAGTACTTGTCTCCATCACCATGCATATTCTCGTCCCTTTAGCGTAGCACTACTTAGCATCCTATCTACTCCCACCGGCATAACCCTCATAAGAAGGTAGGGTCATGCACAATGCAAGTATCAACAAGGAGGAAATGAAGGCAACCCACCAGAGTGGCTACCCTCTCATCATGATTCCGATGCAATAATAATAAAGTGCTATATGAAGTGCATAAAAAGGGTTTCATAGACATGGTCAAAGGGCTGATTGCCTGGCTCAACAAGGTCTTCTGGGTCTTCAAAGTCTTCTGGTCCAACTCCTTCGTCAGCAACGCAATCTATCGTCGCAAAATAATAACGAGAAAATAAGGCAATAATAAAACAGAAAAACCAAAGTGCTCAGAAAAATGTCAACTTATTTTTGTAAAATACTAGGTGGAAAACTAAGAAGGGGAAAATTCCTAGTTTTGGATTTGGAGTTGTATAATAGGAGAAATGGATTTTCAAAGGGGAATATAAATGCTCAAATTTGAATTTAAATTTGAACAGTGCAGAAAAGTTTGATGGATATTTATGAAAGTTACACCATTAAATAGGTGGGATTTTTAGAAAAATGTGGGAGTTGGAATTATTGCATTTGGATTAATATTTAATCCTGTGGAATTTTTGCAAGTTTTCAGAAAAATAAAAAGGGGAAGGAGCACTGTGCAACTGGGCCAGAAGGGCCACAGTGCAGCAGGCCCAGAGGGGATTCAGCCCACGCCTGGCTGCCACGTCGAAGGCGTAAAGGCAAAATACGCCTTCAGCCGTCGCAGCGAACCGGTGCGCGCGCGTGCATTTTAAACCTGACGGGTGGGGCCCACCCGTCAGTATGTGAGGCTGACTGACGGGCCCCATGGCCGTCGTCTTCAACCTTGGGCCAGAGAGGGGGGCAAGCTCACCGGCGACGTTTCCGGGCACGGCGAGGTGAGCGGGTGGCACCGCCGGACTCCTTGTCGTGTCGCCGTTCGGGTGGTGCCGGAGTTGGCCGCCGGGGTGGCCTGGTTCGCCGGCGACGAGGGGGCACGGCGGAGGAGCTTTGGGAGGTTCTTGGTTAGCTCGTTCCGAGCTGCAATAGGAGTGGGAGAAAGAGGGGAATGGGTCAGTGAGGTCTGGTGGTTCCAGATCGAACAAGAGCGGGGGCGGAGAGGGGCTGTATCACGAGATCAACGATCGACCGAGGCGGCGGAGCTCCGGTCGATCCCGAGCATAGAAGCTCTCCGGGGTTGATTGGGTGGTGTGGGCGCGTTCCTGGGGGTGTGAGGAGGAGGCGGATGCCACTGGAACGGCCCGGGGTGGGCTTATATAGCCGTGCGATGGTCCACCGTGGACTTGTGCACCGGCGAGCTCGTTGCCGTCGCCACGGGTCACGGGGGCCTGTTTGAGTGTGTCTGGGGTGCTCGTGGGGTTGGTCCAGAGTGAGGGAAATAAGAGAGAGGAAGCAGGAGGGGCCAGAGGTGCCGCGCGTGTGAGGCCGCTCATTGGAGCTCTCGGGCGGCCCGCGCGCGTGCGAGCAAGGGCAGCAGGAGGGAGAAGGAGGAGTGGGACAGAGGCGTAGCATGCTGTGGACGTCGAGGAGCATCGGCCGGCGTGAGGGGGAGAGCTGAGGTGGCCGGATGTGCTTGGCAGGGGGTGGCTACAGTGCGGGAGTGCACTGTAGCGCGCTCCAGAGCGCCCAAATGGCATGCCATGGCATATTATATGCCTTGTGGGTGCGGCCACTGATGTCTGGCAGCTCTAGGAGGGAGTAAAGAAAGGGGAGGGAGCATTGGATGCCATGGATGGCCACTGGAGTGAGGAGGGAGGTGAGGAAGAGGGGTACAGGGGCTGTCCAGAGAGAGAAAGTGAGGGTTTCACCCCACAAATAATTGATCTGAGGTCTTGCCGTTGCTACTGGAGGTATAAGGTGACTAGATTAAGCTCTGGTAAAAAGTTGAGCTTACCAAGAATAGTGGAAAGGGGTCAAAATAGTGGCTTTTGTAAAATGGCAGAAGGTGTTTGATAAGGGTTTGGGCAAGAAAATTATCTCCAATTGCCATGATACCTAACAGGATGGAATGACACTTAGAAATAGGGTGTGCCACCAAATTTGAGCTCATTTGGGCAAAGTAGCCAATGCAACTCTTGTAAACCCTAGAAATCAACAGAAATGGGTTTGTGTAGATCTAGTTGAGCATAACACTTCTCCTTGATGCACTACTTGGTGTACTGGCCTCATTTGGTCATATGAACATGCTCACAAAAGTTGAGGTCAAGGAGAGAAAGTTGGTAGTACAAACTTGCTCAAATTAGGTTCTGAACAGAAAGGGTTATGGGGCATTTTGGTGGACCAAAATGACCTTTATTGAAGTGAGGCTTTGCAAGATCATCACAATACGCCTTTGTGACTTGCTGGATTTTTCTTGGATTTTTATGGAAATATTTCCTGTAGAAATATTTCAAATCCTTGAAATGGGCAGAAATGGTTTTGGGAGGTTTTGTCCAATATTTTGAACATGACCATGTGTTGAAACTCTTATATATGGGAAATATATGTCCACTGAGTTTCCCTAAATTTTCTCAAATATTTTTGAAACATTAAAATAATTTTAACCTATTAAAGACCATTTCTGGCCTTAAGAAAAAGCCTTTAAATAAAATAGGAAAATAGCTTTTAAAATTATATCTTTGGGGTTTATGGGAATCCTATCTCTAATAGGTTTAAAATATACCTTTTGAAATATTTTTCATACCCCAAATCAGGTACTTGTAGTGCAAACCTCAATCCAGGGGTTTTGGGGAAACTAATTTTTGAAAATACCATTTGGCCAAATTATTTTTATAAGAAAATACTATATTGTACTATATACATGGCATGATCATTGGGCAGAAGTTTGGGGCAAGGAGATGAAGTATAGAAGGTGGAGTTGTGTTGACTTTAAAGAGCACTTGAAAAGCGCAGAGAGAAAACCAACTCCAAATAAAAGCCAAATAATGCAAAAGTTTTTGTTGGTCCAAATTTTCATGCTTTAGTAGAGCAAAAGAAGAGTCACAAAATGCAGGGTGTGACATACTCACTGCCGACCATGAAGAATTGGGACGCCATGGATTTGGGAGGAGGGTTAGGATTAGTGGAACTGTCGTAATGTGAAAGGACGGGATGACTAGGAGCGGTTTATTGATTGTAAACATGTCGAGTGGGGGCATGTGCGAACGGTAGGGTAGTGGCTTGCCTGGTGGATAAATGGATTCATGCACAGTACTATGGGGCCCCAATTAGATGTCATGTCTACTCGACGCCCAATTAAATGGCTTTCAATGTCATGTCAAGCGTCGGGAAAATTACAGGTGATACAAAGCTTCCGAGAGCCCTTGGATCTGAGATCGAACGGTTGCATGGCTAATTCTAGACCTATGGGTGAATAACCTATCCTGGAGGGTTATTCTGCAAATTTTCAGCAACTTAGCATGCGGCCGTTCGATCTCAGATCCAAGGGCTGCCAGCAGCCTGTATCATGGTCGTGCCTACCATGACCATCGCCTTGCTCGCGCGGTCGCGCCCTTGGAGATTTAACATGGTGTGTTAGTCTCTCTGATGTTGGCATGTCATGCATAGTCATCACTTAGTCACTCATACTACAACAAGGTTAGCTATAATGTTGGCTATAAGAGTATTTTTTTGTTTAGTTCTCTCTATCTCTTTCTTTGTAGTATTTATTGTATTTGCCAAGGAGTGACCTCTTCCAATGAAATGGTGCTTAGATGAGGTGCTATGGGCATTAAATGGCTTAGCAACTCAAGTCACCAATGCATAGGTGCTTAGTTTTTTGTTGCTAAGTTTGCTTCATCTAGGTACACGCACTTAGCACCGTTTCTTCCTGGGGTCACCAAACTAGTCTCTCTCCTCTTAATTAACTTGCCACATAAGACTTTATGCCTATGTGGCAGGCTTAGCACCTGTAGGATCAAGTACAATAGTGGGCTATAAGCCCGCTTTACATGGCATTTTTGCATATGTGGGGGAAAGAGGCAAGAAAAAGTGGAGGAGTGGGCTCTCAAGCAAGAGCCAGCCTCTACATGGTGGAGCATCGGGAGAGGCACCTGTATGGAGGTGGTCAAGAATCAGGAGACTCACGCCGGTCATAGCGCCGCAGTTAAAATGATAATGGCAAGTCAAATCACCGGGCCCCACCTGTCCAGCAGTAACTCGTTGTCAAATCACACAGCCCTACATTTGCAGCAGCCTACTCCCTCATCTTCTCGCATCTCTTTCGAACCGACTAGGCGGAACTGCCCCGCCTACCGCGGGGGAAAAGCCCCGCCCTCGACTTTTAAATAGTACAGCATACTAATTTTGTATCCATGGATTGCGCCATGGAGCAAAGCCTCAAGAAAAAGGCAGTACACATTTACGGAGTACAGTATACAACACGCCCGTCGCGTTCACGTCGCACCCCAGACGGTCGGTCAGTCTGGCACGCCGCTCTCTGAATGGAACGCGCGTCACATTGCGTTTGCACACACATGTGGGACCGCAATTGAGAACCGACCATAGGCACACTCCCCGGCCCCGCAGGTCGGGTGAGTTAATAGAAGAGAGAGACGAGCGATAGTACTAGAGAAGTGTTGTACAGACGTTGGTGCCTGGACGATCCCTGCATGACACAGAAGATCAGTTCGTCCATGCATGTGACCAAACTCGAGCAGACACGCCTGGATTGGCTATCATCTACATATCGTGCAGGCTGTGTTGTACAGGGCTGAGAAATCTAAAAAAAGGTTTCTTGTCATCTCACAAAATTAGGTGTCATGTGCTTCGGATCACTGCGAGGGTTAAACAGCGATAACTGAGTTCCTCCAAGGCACTAGTCATGGGGCTACATGCACGAAGACTACTCGGCTGCCATCTATGTCAAGCCGGCTATGTTATTTAGGGAATCTATCGATGGACCCCTTTTCTACGAGTTTATCTTTAATTTGAGCTTTGATCCTCGTCTAGTTTGTCTGTCGGGATTCATGTTGTCTCCTTTGGGCAGTGAGGTTATGGTTTCTTGTCATGTGGCATTTCTTTGTGTTATATGTTATAATCCGGTGCTTCAGATCAAAATGAGGACAACTGCGCCTTCGGGGCACGTGCATGAAGACTTCTCGACAGTCATTGACGAGGTCAAGCCGGCTCCGGTAGACAAAAGAAAACTAGTAGTACTCGACTATATAGGCAGGAGCCTCCGCGCTTGCTTGCTAGTGTTGCTCTCTTCACACTGTCTCGTCCTCTCCAGATCTAAACACGACAGCGGTGGCCACACTCGCTCTCTCTCTCTGCTCACCGCTGGTCACAGATCCAGTTGGATCCTCTCCGTCGGGGAAGGTGAGAAGGTGCAACATTCACGCGATCGTCCTCGGTGACGGCTCTTACCCACTGCCGGCACATCCCGATCAGCGTGCCTTGCCGTTCTCTCCCAAGCACGGCTGGCTAGGGAGGGCCTCCGACCCCTTCTTCCTCACTGTCGTAGTGTGGGCAGATCCGGCCTCCCGCCACCCACCTAGCGACATCCCGGCGACCCTTAGGTATAACTTCCTACGAAACCAGCCTTGCGCTACTTCCTGAGCTCCTGACGTCGCTGCATCTGTATCTTTTTACTATTTCTGAGGCCCCCTCATAGATAGGATCGATCGGCTATTCAAAAGCCACCTAAATTTTTACTGTTAAGAGGTAAAACTAGTTAATGCACTTGAATCTAGTACTACTTGGTTCAAACAAGGAAGAAAGGGGGTGGGAGGTGGGTGGGGGAAGATTTGTTACCTGAATCTAGGACTTGGTCGAAAGAGGAAATAATGGGGGCGAAAAGTAGCACAGAATGGCTATCCAACTGATCTCTAGGTCTAATAGGGAAATAAAGGGAAACACCGTAAAAACTCAATATAAACCCGATCTATTGGTTGAAAAAGGAAAGAAAGTGGGGGCTGGGGGACAAGTCAACAGAGTAAGTCCAGCACTAGATTTGCTAGCCTCACACAGTATAAGGTGCCTATACCGAACAAAAATGGGACCAACCCAGATATCATGTTCTAATGTTTGTTGCCCCGAGCCACTCTTATGTAATGCCACTGGTAAAATGTAGCAGCCGCACTGCTAAAAGTAAGGACACATTAAACCAATGTTGCTGGTAAAATGAAGCAATGGCACCATTAAAGTAATGTTGTATTTAATAGTTGTCATAGTTAATCCTAATGCCCACACTAATATCTAGCAATGTTGCTGCTTTAGAAATTGCTATTGTCCTTGTAGGATTACCATTCAGATAAGGAACATGCTTCTTTCATTTGATGTATGTTTCATCACTTGTTTGTCACCCTCCTTTCCACCTTTTTTGTGCAAACAGAGACATACATTCTTGATCTTAGTTGAACTGCACAAATGATATCCAAATTATAGTTGACCATTCCAGGAGCTTCACAACCAAACTTGATGTTGCTCAATTTTATTGCAACTAATGAAGAAGAAGCTCTGTGGGTTTCGTTTTCTGATGGAAATGGAACCGGGGCTGGAGCCCTTTTCTTAAAAAAATGAAGAAGAAGCTGCTATCTCATGGAACATTTCTTCATTTTAGGTGAACTGCACCAAAAGGTCCCATGAATTGAATCATCCATGTTGGTGACTGGTGTCATCCCTTCTGCGATGGCATTGACTGCAGACATGGTCCCTATCACGAGGTATGTTCCTTTTTGGTTTGAGCATTTGCCAAATATCCTACATGTTGAGTCGGCTCTTGTGCTACTGTTTTGGCACTGCCATGATAAAGCAGTAATGTTATTATTTTGCACCTTAATCTAGTGGCACTATTAATTTGAGGCAATGTTTTGGCACTGCTAGTGGCACTAATTTTTTTATATATATCGAAAGAGTGGGTTTCCTCCGATTTCATTAAAGAAATCTAACCATAGAGAACCATTATCCGACAACATCTCAGTGTAAACAGGCAGTTATGCAACTACTACTAGAATGGGCTGAGTACTAGCAGGAGACAAGTTTGCCACATAAGCTAGACAGGTAGGGGGATGCAGCACTAGCTCGACCAAGTTTGGATTACAACCCAAATGCTACCACAGAAACATCAGAGGGGAAGATAGGGACTGAAAGAGCCAGCTTCAGCATCCCAGTCTAAGAACCCCCAGCCTCCATCCTTGCGACGCACGGTACACCTCGTTTGCCACCTGCTCGACCCTAGTGCCACTGATAAAATGAAGTAATAATACAGTTAAAATAGAGCGAGTGTCCTCTCTATCATTTCATTTCCAATGTAAATAAAGAAAGTGCTTCTCTTTGTTAGTATATGTTTCATCAACTAGTCCCATTGTTAATGTTTAAGTGTTTCTGCAAACTGGGGTGCTTAATTTTAGTTGATCTGCACAAAAATAGAGATTGGAATGTCTCAAGGCCGCTCCTTATACTACTGCTGTACACTAATGTTCATCACTGGCAGAAGGTGTATCGGGGAGACTCGGGTCGATTTCCAGTATGAGGTGTATCGTATGAGGCGTCGTAGGGCCCATATCGCCCTCGCAGCATGGCATACTATGATACTATCGCAATATTTTTCTTCTATTTATTAGTGTATGTTTCATCAACTAGTGCCACTATAATGTAATCACGCCTTTTCATTATCTGTGCAAACAGGGTTATTCAGTGATACGTCTCCGTCCTATCTACTTTTCCAAACACCTTGTTTTGGACTCTAACTTGCATGATTTGAATGGAACTAACCCGGACTGACGCTGTTTTCAGCAGAATTGCCATGGTGTTATTTTTGTGCAGAAACAAAACTTCTCGGAATGACCTGAAAATCAACGGAGATTATTTTTGGAAAATATAAAAAATACTGGCGAAAGAATCAAGGCCAGGGGGCCCACACCCTTTCCACGAGGGTGGGGGGCGCGCCTGCCCCCTGGAGCTCCACCGACCTCAACTCCAACTCCATATATTCGTGTTCGGGGAGAAAAAAATCAGAGAGAAAGATTCACCGCGTTTTATGATACGGAGCCGCCGCCAAGCCCTAAACTCTCTCGGGAGGGCTGATCTGGAGTCCGTTTGGGGCTCCGGAGAGGGGAATCCGTCACCATCATCATCAACAACCATCCTCCATCACCAATTTCATGATGCTCACCGCCGTGCGTGAGTAATTCCATCATAGGCTTGCAGGACGGTGATGGGTTGGATGAGATCTATCATGTAATCGAGTTAGTTTTATTAGGGTTTGATTCCTAGTATCCACTATGTTCTGAGATTGATGTTGCCATGTTTGCTATGCTTAATGCTTGTCACTGGGGCCCGAGTGCCATGAACTCAGATCTGAACCCTTTATGTTTTCATCAATATATTTGTGTTCTTGATCCGATATTGCAAGTTATAGTCACCTACTATGTGTTATGATCCGGCAACCCCGAAGTGACAATAATCGGTACCACTCCCGGTGATGACCGTAGTTTGAGGAGTCCATGTATTCACTATGTGTTAATGCTTTGGTCTGGTACTCTATTAAAAGGAGGCCTTAATATCCCTTAGTTTCCGCTAGGACCCCGCTGCCACGGGAGGGTAGGACAAAAGATGCCATGCAAGTTCTTTTCCATAAGCACGTATGTCTATATTCGGAATACATGCCTACATTACATTAATGAATTGGAGCTAGTTCTGTGTCACCCTATGTTATGACTGTTACATGATGAACCGCATCCGGCATAATTATCCATCACTAATCCAATGCCTACGAGCTTTTCACACATTGATCTCTGCTTAGTTACTTTACCGTTGCTACTGTTACAATCACTACAAAACCCAAAAATATTACTTTTGCTACTGTTATGTGACAGCCTGGTTTTTGCCCTCTCTTAAATTCTTGATTTTTCTTTTGAATTTTTTTGAAACTTGGAGTTCTTGAGTCTTTTCATTTGGACTTAAACACTTGGGCATCCTTGGGTTTCACCCAAGTGTTTCACTTCTCTCCCAAACATCATTTCACTTCTGATCCACCTCAAAATAATCTTTGGAATATTTTTCTTAAATGAAAAATATTCATTTTCTCTCAAAAACCCTAAGCCAAATCTGTTTGCTCCAAAGCAACCCTAATTTTTATGGCTCAGAAAATTCTGAGATAATTCACAAATATTCTAGAGACCCTAGGGCACCTCCTTGAGCAAAAATATTTCATCACTTTTTGGAATATTTTTGCTATAGAAAATCTTTTCTGTCCTGGACCGAAATGGTGGTTTCTACAGCAACTACCATTTTACTTACTCATTTTGACCTGAACTTTCTTGTGCTTATTTACCTTAGTAACTCTAAGCTAGCCTCCAAAGCATAGCTCCAAACTCCCAGCCATTTGACCATAGTAACATCACAAAGTTACTAACCAGAAACTTACCTGGTTTGTAAAATCTTCTCTACTGCACCTGGATCCAAACCAAACCATGGTAAACTTCAAAACCACCATGAACAACATGCCAGACATGATTTTTGGACGAAGGCTGGCCTGAGGAGAGAGTTCGCGCGGTGACCACGTGTGTCCATGATGCCAGGCATGCGTGTCCACGCGCTCTGGGTGCCGCCGAACGCACTGTTCGCGCGTGCTCGCTTCCCCCACCTGCCCAACCTTGCTAAACTTCGCCACCATCATCATCTCGACGCCCTTAACTCCTCCCTGGCACTCGCCGACGCCGGAGCTCGCCACAGCGAGCATGGGCAAGGTCCGGCCAGCCCAACAGTGTGGAGCGCACTGTGCTCGTCATCACCCCCTTGATCCTGTGCTCGTCTTCGCTCGCCCACAGTGGCTGCGTGACCTCCGTCGCCTTCTCCCCCTCTCACTGACGCCGCTCGTCTCTGGGCACCGTGGACAGGTGTCCACCGACGGAGCCCGATGCACCCTCGTCGCTCGCCTATATATAGAGCCCCTCCCCAACCTCCTCGAGCATCCTCCAGCACTCACACACACTCCTCGGTCGAGTAGGAAGCCGTAGCCTGGCCGGGCAGGCCTCGGGCCGCCGTCCCTGAGCTCAAGCTCACCGGCGATCCCCTCTGGACGCTACAGCAGCTCCAGCCCTTCCCAAGCCTGGGCGACCCCTCCGGGGCCTCCGCCTCTCTCCGGTGAGACCGTCTCGCCCGCTTGGAGCCTCTGGAGTGGCTTCTGCTCACCGTCTTCCTCAACTCCGGTGACCTCCTCGTTCTGTCTCCGCTCGCGAGCTAGGTTCCGACGCCGTCCGACCACCCTAGCCACGCTACGGGTACGGGCAGGTGCGCCTCGACCTCCTCTTGCCATCCCTCCCTCTCGTTTTGGCCAAAGAGCCCTCGTCGCCGGCGAGAGCTACGGCGTAGCCACGGCCGTCTTTGTTTCTCTCTCCCTCTTCCCCCACCTGAGTAGCGGGGCCCGCTAGTCAGCTACTCAGTACGCGCGCGAAGCGGTACGAGTGGTGGCGCCCCTGGGCTTTACGCCTTCGACGTCACCCACCCCCCCAGTCTTTTTCTTTTTATTCAAATTCATTTGAATTTACAGAACACTTCAAATAGTTACAAATTTTTAACCATAAATCCAAATGAATTGATTCTTTTTGCATTGTGTTCTTTGAAAGAAAATCTAACAGCTCACCAAAGATGAGATTTTTCTGAGTTGTTTAGAATTTCTGGTGAATTTCAGAAGTGTTCTTGATATTTTTTTTGTGTTTAAAATTATTTTCAGAAGGTGAGGCTTGTCTTGAGGATCACCAAGAGGCTTGTGAACCTCATCTGTACTAAGGCTAGCCACAGCAACATTTTTATGATGCCATTTCAATATTTGTGATTTTCTCACTCGAATGAAATGATTAATCCATGCATTTAAATAATTATTGAGTTATTTGTATTCTGTTAAATATTGGTCAGTTGTTATGCTTGATTTACAGAATGGTTGAAACTAGTTTAAGTGGGTAAAGAAAGTTAAGATTCATTTAAGGTGATGTTAGAAATAATTTTGTTATGCATGTTTGTAGTTATTTAGCTATGTTTTTCCCTTCCTAAAATTCATGAAAATTTGTTAGAAAATATTCTGTTAAATACTTGTTAAATCATATTACTTGTTTTACAGAATGCTTGAACCTAATTTAGTGATAAAGAAAGTAAGAGTTGTTGATAGTGAAATCTTTTGTTATGCATATGAAAAAGTTATCGGAGTTACTTTCTTGCATAAGAAATTAATAAAACTTGTTGCAGAATATTTTGGTTAAGTTGTGAGTCAGTATGAGCAAGTAAAGTAATCTGAGTTGTTGACGTTTATGCTTGGTGTGTATATGGATGACATCGGTCATTTTTATCATTATATGATGCATGTGTTGTTTTGCATTTCATGGCATGCTATGACACCGGTCATTTTTAGTTTAAAGTTGAATCTGAATATAACTCAACTTGAATATACCATTGACTGGGTCATGGTGCCGCTGAATCAAGTTTCTTTCCAGTGCAACCACATTTGCCTTTATGGGAAGGCCTTGATTCGGTCCATTGACACGACCTCTGGTCGGTGCCTCCATCTAGGGAAGGTTATGTCATGCTTGCCCTGGCCCGGTAAGCAGACATAATCTTGTGTGCTCGTTGATGAGATTATGGTACCGAGTCCCCGAGTGGGAGTGTCCCCGAGTGGGAGTTTGACCACGACGGTGGTCGGGGTGTCTTTGGTAGACACGGGGCCACCCAAGACCAGCCCGTTGGGGATTTGGGTCGGAGTGGCCGGGAGAGTGTTGTGGCAATGGAGGGGTTTTGTTGGAATGTCGTTGGTCCACCCGAATGGGAGTGCGAGGCCATGGGTTCCGTGGTGTGGGTACAATGTGCTACCTCTACAGAGTGTATAATCTATCGATAGCCGCGTCCACGGTCACGGACACCTCGTAATAGGTCCCACCATGAGTCAACGATTAATAAAAATTGCACACTAAGCTGTAAACTTTGCATTGTTGACGATGGTAGAAAAGCCATCGAGGAAATTATAATCAGATAATGATCATGGTGGTGCTCGCCGTAAGGATCACGTGTCATTTTGTTAAAGACCATGTTGGTAGTGTGTTTTACCACGTTGGTGGTGTGTTTGTGATCTGAGGATGATCACGGTTGGTAAGTTGTCCTGAGGGACGTTCGAGCATGATCACAGCATGTTGACATATAGTGTTGCATTATTAATAATTGGTTAAATATCATGATATTGTTTGTCATTATGATTATGCTTGTTGTGAGCTTGCAAGTACATTCAATGTACTGACCTGGCGTGTCATGCCAGATTTCAGGAAAGTCTCGTTGGAAAGGAGCGTTGTTCGAGTCTAGATCGTGTCCACATCGGTGTCCCTGTGATATGGAGCTTCCGCTACGACGTTATTCCGCTGCCACGTAGTTGTTCGGATCGAGGCCCCTTTATGTTCACTAAATAATGTACATATTGTTCAGCCGCACCGAGTGTGCCGCTTGGCCTCGACCGCTGTTGTAATATGAACTCTGTTCCGCTAGCATCAATAAAGCGGTTGTTTTCTGTACCAATATGTTGTGTGTTGCCAGAAGACATGGTCTCTGGGCTGGCAATGCAGGGTAAACCGGTCGCTTTGAGCCAGGGTGCCACAACGATTGGTATCAGAGCCGCGCTGACTGTAGGCCACGCTAGACTACGACATGTTAACTGGATGCTAGGCGCGAGTAAATTTGAGTACCGATAGCAGTTATAGCTGGTTGTTGCATTGTAGTCATGTGATTATTATTTTTATGCTAACCTGCTAATGGTTGTGAGTGTAGATGGCTCCGGTGTCGTATCTGTGCCAGTTGCAGCTGACGTCGTACACGTCACCGCACCTTTTCCGCAACGTGTGGCGTCGGTTATACCCTCACAGAGACAAACCAGTCTACCGTGTGTACCGGGAGCGTCTAGCAGACTCAGTGTATGAGTATCACGCAGTGGTCACTCTGCGCACCAGTTCTGATTCCGAGTCTTACACTCGCACTTCTCGGAGCGGTTTTGCCTCCACCGCTTCTCAGGCTGTCTAGTTTGTCGCATTTGAGGTCCTTGTCGAGCTTCGTTATACCGAGGTTCAAATGCAGCACCACCTAGGTTTCTATTACTACCCATCTCTGCACGACAACGGTCGTGTCCGTTTTCCTCTCATTGACCCGGAGTCTGATAGTGTTGCTAGTCACCTTGCTCGCTATATCATTGCTAGCTATCTGATGATCCACGAGCTGGCTCGAGAGCTGACTCGTGCCCGTACTACTTTAGCCGCTACCTTGGTCACTACTAGATCCACCACTACTTCGTCCTCACTGGGATTTACCCCTTATGTCCCAATTAGCTCTAGCTCCCCTATTTTGCCGGTTACTCCCTCGAGTAGCACAGGCATCTCGGCCGTGAACCCTCTTAGTGCTCCTGCCGAGTGGGTCTCACTTCTTGCTACTCCTGCAGCCTCGATGCTTCATCCTACCCCTGCCCCTGAGGGAGAGCCCTCGAGGCAGCGTCGTCGTGTTACCTTTAACCCAGAGGTTTCCGTTAACCACGTCAGTTCGGGATCCAAGACCTCTTCAGGGGAGGACACTGCAGCACCAGCAGAGCAGTAGTGTCTTTGAGTATTCGCAGTCGTCTAGATGGTGTACGGATGTAGTTGTACGAGTCATGGTGCTTCAGGTATGAGAGTAGTGGAACCAGTCATGTTGTTTAATTTTCATGTATGAATCTATGTATAATTATGTTGGGACTTTAATCGCCGTATTTTCTTCGCTCTTTTGTCTTTATTGGGATTTGTTGCTGGCTTTTCCCCAATTTTATTCTTGGATGTCTTTCATCTCGATTGCGTTGCCTTGGGAAAAATCCTCAATAGGATGACGCGGGGAGGCAGAAGTAGCAACGTTCATGAGGGAACTCCTGTTCGTCGTTCCGCACGACAGCCAGGATATTCTCCCAAGCCGTACGTTCAGCCACCACCTCCACCGCCTGATCCTCCCTCCACCAAGCAAGTTCTGCGTATGTTTGAAGAGAAAAGGAACAATGATCTGGTCGAAATATTGAGAAGTGTGCAAGCTATAGTTGGACAAAATGGAAATCAGAATGGTCATCACTCAAAGCTATCAGATTTTCAGAGGACCAATCCACCCAGTTTCAGTCAGGTTGTTGACCCATTGGATGCAGACGATAGGTTGTGCACCATGGAGAAAAAGCTTGAGATCGCCCGTACTGAAGGAAATGATAAAGTCCCATTTGCAACCCATTACCTTGAAGGCGCAGCGGCCATATGGTGGGAAAATACAAAAGCCATGTGGCTGGTTGATGAGGAAGTCACCTGGGAAAATTTAAGGATAAGTTCCGCAAGTATCACATCCCTACTGGAGTTATGAAGGCCAAGCAGCGTGAATTTCTCGCGCTCGTCCAAGGAAATCAGTCGGTGGCTGAGTATCTGCAAAAATTCAATCATTTGGCCCGTTACTCTCTGTGTGACGTGGCCACTGAAGAAAGGAAGATTGATAGATTTCTTGGAGGTCTAAATCCGCATCTTCGGTGTGCTCTCAGTATGTTTGATTTCACCGATTTCCAAACTCTGGTGGACAAGGCGTTCATTGCTGAACGGGAGCACAAGCTTATATCAGATAATAGGCCATCTAACAACGACAACAAGCGCAAGTTTGAGCCAAAGAAGGATGGACAACCTGTGCAAAAGGCTAGTACCTGGCAGCAGACTCAGGTGGAATATAGGCCAAATTGGCAGCAGAATATTAACAGGACCACCACTCAAGTCAAGAATATTGTAACCAGTCCAACACATGAGGAGCGCCAGCGCAATAATACTTCTTTCATTTGCGGGCAGCACGAACATTATGCCAAGTAGTGCCCCAAGAACGACAAGGTGAATGCCCTGAGCAGGCCACAAGTCAACTTTATGGAGTCAGGGCCAACCCAGCAAAACTTCACTGGGCACGTGAATCATATCTCCGCTGATGAAGCCCAAGAGAAGCCAGAAGTCATCATTGGTATGTTTTCTGTTAATGACATACCTGCAGTAATTTTATTTGACTCTAGGGCTTCCCATTATTTTACTTCTCAGAGTTTTTCCGCCCAAAACAATTTTCCTTGCACAATTTTGGCAAAAATATGCTGGTACAAACCCCGGGGTCTATAATCAAGAGCAATCTAGTCTGCCGTGATCTGGAGATCAATATCAACGGGGTCTACTTTCCAACATCTCTGATAATCATTGAGTCTAAACAGTTGGATATTATATTGGGTATGAATTGGCTGACCAAATATCAAGTTTGTATAAACTGCGCAACTCGAGAAGTCAATTTGACCAGTCTGAATGGGCAGCTCACCAAATTCTATGCTCGCAAGCATGTACCCAAGCCAGAACTAATTTGCACCGTTGTGGCTAAATTGGAATTTATTCATGTGGTCAGTGAGTACCCTGATGTGTTTCCAGAAGAACTGCCAGGCATGCCACCAGATCGGGAACTGGAGTTTGCCATAGATCTTGTGCCCGGAACCGCACCATTATACAAGAAGTATTACCAGATGCCCTCATCAGAATTAGTGGAGCTAAAGAAACAGCTTGACGTATTACTCCAGAAGGGTTATATTTGTCCCAGCTCTTAACCGTGGGGGTCACCTGCACTTTTCATGGGCAAAAAGGATGGCAGTCTCCGTATGTGCATAGATTACCGCCAGCTGAATGAGGTCACCATCAAAAATAAATACCCACTGCCAAGGATTGATGATTTGTTTGATCAGCTCAGTGGGGATAAAGTATTCTCAAAGATCGATTTACGGACCGGATATCATCAGCTCAAGATTAAAAAGGAAGATATTCCTAAGACCGCATTCACTACACGATACGGTCTTTACGAATATACCGTGATGTCCTTTGGTCTCACCAATGCCCTGCCTTCTTCATGCATATGATGAACAAAGTGTTCATGGACTTCCTCGACAAATTCGTGGTAGTCTTCATCGACGACATCCTCATTTACTCCAAGGGTGAAGAAGAGCATAAGGATCACCTCCGAGCAGTGCTACAGTGACTCCGCGACCATCAGTTATACGCCAAGTTCTGTAAGTGCGAATTTTGGCTCAAGCAAGTTGGGTTTCTCGGACATGTATTATCCACCGAAGGTATAGCCGTAGACCCAAGCAAAGTAAAGGATGTGCTCGATTGGGTACCACCCACGACTATAACACAGATCCGGAGTTTCCTCGGATTAGCGGGGTACTATCACCGTTTTATTGAAGGGTTTTCCAAAATTGCTAAACCCATGACGGAGCTTCTCAAAAAGGATACAAGGTTTAAGTGGACAGAGGACTGTGAGAAGAGTTTTAATGAGCTAAAGACACGTCTGACAACCGCACCTGTATTGACTCTTCCAGACATTTATCGCAACTTTGATGTGTACTGCGATGCCTCCAGACAAGGTATTGGTTGCATGCTGATGCAACACAGAAAGGTAATAGCATATGCCTCACGCCAGCTACGACCACATGAGGGAAATTATACTACTCATGATTTGGAATTGGATGCAGTGGTTCATGCATTAAAAATTTGGAGACACTGTCTCATTGGAAAAAGGTGCCAAATTTTTACCGACCACAAAAGCCTCAAGTACATCTTCACTCAGCCAGATTTAAATTTCCGTCAGCGAAAATGGTTAGAGTTGGTCAAGGATTATGACCTTGGAATAAATTACCATCTCGGCAAGGCCAACGTTGTTGCCGATGCGCTCAGTCGAAAGCCCGTCAACTTAAATGTCATGTTAAAATCATTGCCTACTGAACTTCAGGAGGAGATCGCTCAGCTCAACTTGGTCATCGTGGATGTTGGCCTCACTAATATTTTGGAAGTTAACCCCACACTTGAGATGGAAATCCGCAAGGCCCAGCCAGATGACGCCAAGCTACAAAAACATGCAAGGCAGCCCCCAGATTTCTTCAAGGACAAATTCGGTACCCTCCGATTTCGTGGACGAATTTGTGTACCAAATCAACCGGACTTGAAGAAGAAAATCTTGTCAGAAGCACACGAATCCTCGTATTCCATTCATCCGGGAGGTACGAAAATGTATGAAGACCTTAAACAAATATTCTGGTGGGATGGGATGAAGAAAGACATTGCCTATTTTGTAGCCTGTTGCGACATATGCAACAAGGTGAAAGCAGATCATCAGAAGCCAGCCGGACTTCTCCAACCGCTGCTAGTTTCGCAGTGGAAGTGGGATGATGTTTGCATGGATTTCATCACAGGATTGCCTAGGACTCAGTGAGGCAAAGATGCAATCTGGGTTATAGTGGACACCGTCACCAAGGTTGCTCACTTCATCCCGATCAGCACCAGATACAGAGCAGATGAACTTGCACAATTGTATGTATCCAGAATCGTCAGTCTGCATGTAGTACCCTGGACTATCACTTCCGACCGAGGTTCTTTGTTTACCCCCGCTTTCTGGTCCCATCTCCATCAAGCCTTGGGGACAGCACTGAAATATAGTACTGCTTATCACCCTTAGACGGATGGTCAGACAGAGCGAGTAAATCAAATACTCGAAGATATGTTGCGAGCCTGTGTGCTAGCCAACGGAGCGAAATGGGAAGATTGCTTGCCATACGCCGAGTTCTCTTATAACAACAGTTTTTAGACCAGTCTAAAGATGTCACCATATGAAGCTCTGTATGGCTGTAATTGCCGCACTCCTCTAAATTGGTCTCAAGCTGGAGATAGCCGTATCTTCGGAACCAATCTCATGATGGAAGCTGAGAGACAAGTCAGGGAAATCAGAGACCGACTGCAATTGGCCAAATCCTGTTAGAAGAGTTATTATGATGCAAAGCATCGGCAGGTCAGTTTTGAACCCGGAGAACACATGTACCTCCGAGTTACTCCTACGAAAGGAGTTAAGAGATTTCAGACTTGTGGAAAGCTGGCACCCAGATTCATTGGTCCATTCCCGATTATTTCTTGAGTGGGTACAGTGGCATATCAACTGGAACTACCCCCGGAATTGGCAGATATACACAATGTGTTCCATGTTTCGCAATTGAGACGATGCATATCCCCGCTTGAGAAAAGGACTGCAATGGCTGAATAGAATTGGCAAAAGATTTAACTTATGAAGAAAGACCGTTCAAAATTTTGGATCAAGTGGAAAGGGTCACTCGCAGCAAAGTCAGAAAATTTTACAAAGTTCAGTGGGAGCATCACACAGAGCCAGAAGCAACTTGGGAACAGGAAGAATTCCTTAAGGGTCAGTATCTAGAGTGCTTTTCCAAGTGGCGGAGGTTTGTGACAGCCTGGTTTTTGCCCTCTCTTAAATTCTTGATTTTTCTTTTGAAATTTTTTGAAACTTGGAGTTCTTGAGTCTTTTCATTTGGACTTAAACACTTGGGCATCCTTGGGTTTCACCCAAGTGTTTCACTTCTCTCCCAAACATCATTTCACTTTTGATCCACCTCAAAATAATCTTTGTAATATTTTTCTTAAATGAAAAATATTCATTTTCTCTCAAAAACACTAAGCCAAATATGTTTGCTAAAAAGCAACCATATTTTTTATGGCTCGGAAAATTCTGAGATAATTCACAAATATTCTAGAGACCCTAGGGCACCTCCCTGAGCAAAAGTATTTCATCACTTTTTGGAATATTTTTGCTACAGAAAATATTTTCTGTTCTGGACAGAAATGGTGGTTTCTACAGCAACAACCATTTTACTTACTCCTTTTGACCTGAACTTTCTTGTGCTTATTTACCTTAGTAACTCTAAGCTAGCCTCCAAAGCATAGCTCCAAACTCCCAGCCATTTGACCACAGTAACATCACAAAGTTACTGACCAGAAACTTACCTGGTTTGTTAAATCTTCTCTACTGCACTTGGATCCAAACCAAACCATAGTAAACTTCAAAACCACCATGAACAACATGCCAGACATGATTTTTGGACGAAGGCTGGCCTGAGGAGAGAGTTCGCGCGGTGACCACGCGTGTCCACGATGCCAGGCATGCATGTCGACGCGCTCTGGGTGCCGCCGAACGCTCTGTTTGCGCGTGCTCACTTCCCTCGCCTACCCAACCTTGCCAAACTTTGCCACCATCATCATCTCGACGCCCTTAACTCCTCCCTAGCACTCGCCGACGCCGGAGCTCGCTGCAGCAAGCACGGGCAAGGTCCGACCAGCCCAACAGTGCGGAGCGCACTGTGCTCATCGTCACGCCCTTGATCCTGTGCTCGTCTCCGCTCGCCCACAGTGGTTGCGTGACCTCCGTCGCCTTCTCCCCCTCTCACTGACGCCGCTCGTCGCCGGGCGCCGTGGACAGGTGTCCACCGGCGGAGCCCGAAGCACCCTCGCCGCTCGCATATATATAGAGCCCCTCCCCAACCTCCTCGAGCATCCTCCAACACTCAACACACTCCACGGTCGAGTAGGAAGTCGTAGCCCGGCCGGGCAGGCCTCGGGCCCCCGTCCCCGAGCTCGAGCTCGCCGGCGATCCCCTCTATTCGCCGCAGCAGCTCCAGCCCCTCCCAGGCCCGGGCGACCCCTCCGGGGCCTCCGCCTCTCTCCGGTGAGGCCGTCTAGCCAACTTGGAGCCTCTGGAGTGGCTTCTACTCGCCGTCTTCCTCAACTCCGGCGACCTCCTCGTTCTGTCTCCGCTCGAGAGCTAGATTCCGACACCGTCCGACCACCCCTAGCCATGCTATGGGTACGGGCAGGTGCGCCTCGACCTCCTCTTGCCATGCCTCCCTCTCGTTTTAGCCAAAGAGCCCTCATCGCCCACGGCCGTCTCTGTTTCTCTCTCCCTCTTCCCCCACCTGACTAGCGGGGCCCGCTAGTTAGCCACTCAGTACGCGCTCGAAGCGGTATGAGTGGTGGCGCCCCTCGGCTTTACGCCTTCGATGTCACCCCCCCCCCCACCAGTCTTTTCTTTTTATTCAAATTCATTTGAATTTACAGAACACTTCAAACAGTTATAACTTTTTAACCATAAGTCCAAATGAATTGATTCTTTTTGCATTGTGTTCTTTGAAAGAAAATCTAACAGCTCACCAAAGATGAGATTTTTCTGAGCTGTTTAGAATTTCTAGTGAATTTCAGAAGTGTTCTTGATATTTTCTTTTTGTGTTTAAAATTATTTTCAGAAGGTGAGGCTTGTCTTGAGGATCACCAGGAGGCTTGTGAACCTCATCTACACTAAGGCAAGCCACAACAACATTTTTATGATGGCATTTCAATATTTGTGATTTTCTCACTTGAATGAAATGATTAATCCATGCATTTAAATAATTATTGAGTTATTTGTATTCTGGTAAATATTGGTCAGTTGTTATGCTTGATTTACAGAATGGTTGAAACTAGTTTAAGTGGGTAAAGCAAGTTAAGATTCATTTAAGGTGATGTTAGAAATAATTTTGTTTTGCATGTTAGTAGTTATTTAGCTATGTTTTTGCCTTCCTAAAATTCATGAAAATTTGTTAGAAAATATTCTGTTAAATACTTGTTAAATCATATTACTTGTTTTACAGAATGTTTGAACCTAATTTAGTGATAAAGAAAGTAAGAGTTGTTGATAGTGAAATCTTTTGTTATGCATATGAAAAAGTTATCGGAGTTCCCTTCTTGCGTAAGAAATTAATAAAACTTGTTGCAGAATATTTTGGTTAAGTTGTGAGTCAGTATGAGCAAGTAAAGTAATCTGAGTTGTTGACGTTTATGCTTGGTGTGTATATGGATGACATCGGTCATTTTTATCATTATATGATGCATGTGTTGTTTTGCATTTCATGGCATGCTATGACACCGGTCATTTTTAGTTTAAAGTTGAATCTGAATATAACTCAACTTGAATATACCATTGACTGGGTCATGGCGCCGCTGAATCGAGTTTCTTTCCAGTGCAACCACATTTGCCTTTATGGGAAGGCCTTGATTCGGTCCATTGACACGGCCTCTGGTCGGTGCCTCCATCTAGGGAAGGTTATGTCGTGCTTGCATGAGTTAATGATTAATAAAAATTGCACACTAAGCTGTAAACTTTGCATTATTGACGATGGGAGAAAAGTCATCGAGGAAATTGGGATCAGATAATGATCGTGGTGGTGATCGCCGTAAGGATCACGTGTCATTTTGTTAAAGACCACGTTGGTGGTGTGTTTTACCACGTTGGTGGTGTGTTTGTGATCTAAGGATGATCACGGTTGGTAAGTTGTCCTGAGGGATGTTCGAGCATGATCACAGCATGTTGACATATAGTGTTGCATTATTAATAATTGGTTAAATATCATGATATTGTTGTTCATTATGATTATGCTTGTTGTGAGCTTGCAAGTACATTCAATGTACTGACCTGGCGTGTCATGCCAGATTTCAGGAAAGTCTCGTTGGAAAGGAGCGCTGTTCGAGTCTAGATCGTGTCCACATCGGTGTCCCTGCGATATGGAGCTTCCACTACGATGTTATTCCGCTGCCACGTAGTTGTTCGGATCGAGGCCCCTTTATGTTCACTAAATAATGTACATATTGTTCAGCCGCACCGAGTGTGCCGCTTGGCCTCGACCGCTATTGTAATATGAACTCTGTTCCGCTAGCATCAATAAAGCGGTTGTTTTCTATAACAATATGTTGTGTGTTGCCAGAAGACATGGTCTCTGGGCTGTCAATGCAGGGTAAACCGGTCGCTCTGAGCCGAGGTGCCACATGTTACCATTACTATCATACTACTTTGCTACTAAATACTTTGCTATAGATATTAAGTTATCTAGGTGTGGCTAAATTGACAACTCAGTTGCTAATACTTGAGAATATTCTTTGGATACCCTTGTGTCGAATCAATAAATTTGGGTTGAATACTCTACCCTCGAAAGCTGTTGCGATCCCCTACACTTGTGGGTTATCAAGACTAATTCCTGGCGCCGTTGCCGGGGAGCATAGCTCTATTCTTTGAGTTACTTGGGATTTATATCTGCTGGTAACTATGAAGAACTTGAAAGACGAGAAAATTAAAATTTATCCCTCAACTACGAGGGGTGGTAAGGAACTGCCATCTAGCTCTGCACTTGATTTACCTTCTGTTTTGAGTAAGCTTGCGACACCTTAACCTGCTTCTGCTATTAATTCTGATATGTCGCATGTTATTGATGATGCCACTTCTCCTATGCATGATACTTATGATGAAACCACTTCTATGCCTGACACTACTGTGCCACTTCGTGAATTTCTTGATGAACAACTTGCTAGGGCTAGAGAGAATGAAATTATTGAAACTAATAATATAGATGAAAGTGATGATGAAGACTCTCCCCCTAAATATGGATTACGTGTTGTGCCTGAGGGCTATGTTATGGATGAAGAAACTGCTAGAGACTTTCTTGCTTGCAATGTTAGAAGTGATCTTAAGAAATTGTTAGCTAAGCTGAAAAAAAACTCTGAATGCTAGAATGAAATATGATCCTGCTTATGCTACTTCACCTATCTTTGTTACTGATAAGGATTATGAATTCTCTGTTGATCATGATATAATTACTTTGGTTGAATCTGATCCCATCTATGGTTATGAATCTGAAACTGTTGTGGCACATCTTACTAAATTAAATGATATAGCCACCCTGTTCACTAATGATGAGAGACTCGCTACTTTTATATCCTTAAAATATTTCCGTTCTCATTAAAGGGCGATGCTAAGATATGGTTTAACTATCTTGATCCTGGTTGTGTGCGTAGTCCCCGGGATATGATTTATTACTTCTCTGCTAAATATGTCCCCGCTCATAAGAAACAAGCTGCTTTATGGGAAATATATAGTTTTGTGCAAATTGAAGAAGAGAGTCTCCCACAAGCTTGGGGGAGGCTTCTCCAATTACTTAATGCTTTGCCTGATCATCCTCTTAAGAAAAATGAAATACTTGATATCTTTTATAATGGACTAACCGATGCTTCCAGAGACCACCTGGATAGTTGTGTTGGTTGTGTTTTTAGGGAAAGAACACCGGATCAAGCTGAAATTCTATTGAATAATATGTTGACCAATGAAAATAATTGGACACTTCCTGAACCAAATCCTAAGCCAACTCCGAAGAAGAGAGGTGTTCTATTTCTCGGTCCTGAAGATATGTAAGAGGCAAAGAAATCTATGAAAGAGAAAGGTATAAAAGCTGAAGATGTTAAGAATTTACCTCCTATATATTGAAGAAATACATGGTCTTAATTTACTGCCCGTTGAAGAAACACATGGTCTTGATAACCCAACACGGGTAGTAAAGGTAAATTCTCTCTATAGATATGAAAAAGCTGAAATCCCGCTTACTAAGCTTGCTAGCCAATGCTTAGATTAGTTTGACAATTTTATGGTTAAGCAAGAAGATTTTAATGCTTATTTTGGAAGACAATTAAAACAAAATGCTTATATGATTGAACACTTGAGTGACTATATGTCTAGAGTTAAAGGTGAACTTAACTCATTAGTAAACATGCTTCTATGGTTACCACTCAAGTAGAACAAGTACTTAAGGCTCAGAATGAATTGCTCAATGAATTGAATAGTAAGAATAATGATTTTGCTGTTAGAGTGGCTACTAGAACTGGTAAAATGACTCAGGAACCTTTGTATCCTGAAGGTCATCCCAAGAGAATTGAGAAAGATTCTCAGAGAAATAATGTAGATGCACCCAGTCCTTCTAAAAAGAAGAAAAAGAAAAATGATAGGACTTTGCATGCTTCTAGTGAACCTATTGCTGACACACCTGAGAATCCAAACGATATTTCTATCTCTAATGCTGAAACACAATCTGGTAATGAACATGAACCTAATGATAATGTTAATAATAATGTTCATGATGATGCTCAACCTAGCAATGATAATGATGTAGAAATTGAACCTGATGTTGATCTTAATAACCCACAAACAAAGAATCAACATTATGACAAAAGAGACTTTGTTGCTAGGAAGCACGGTAGGGAAAGAGAACCATGGGTTCAGAAACCCATGCCTTTTCCTCTCAATCCATCCAAGAAAAAGGATGATGAGGATTTTGAGCGCTTTGCTAAAATGATTAGACCTATCTTTTTGCGTATGCGACTAACTGATATGCTCAAAATGAATCCTTATGGTAAGTATATGAAAGAAATTGCCACAAATAAGAGAAAGATACCGGAAGCTAAGATTTCCACCATGCTTGCTAATTACACTTTCAAGGGTGGAATACCTAAGAAGTTAGGAGATCCAGGAGTACCCACTATACCATGCTCCATTAAAAGGAATTACGTTAGAACTGGTTTATGTGATCTTGGAGCCGGTGTTAGTGTTATGCATCTCTCTTTATATCGTAGACTTGATTTGAATAAGTTGACACCTACTGAAATATCTTTGCAAATGGCTGATAAATCAACTGTTATACCTGTCGGTATTTGTGAGGATGTGCCTTTTGTGGTTGCAAATGTTACTATTTTAACAGACTTTGTTATTCTTGATATTCCCGAGGATGATAGTATGTATATTATTCTTGGAAGACCCTTTTTGAACACTGCAGGAGCTGTTATTGATTGCAACAAAGGCAATGTCACTTTTCATGTTAATGGCAATGAGCATACGGTACACTTTCCGAGGAAACAACCTCAAGTTCATAGTATAAACTCCATTGGAAAAATTCCATCTATTATTTTTGGAGGTTTTGAATTTCCTCTTCCTACTGTCAAAAAGAGATATGATATTCTTATTATTGGGGATGTGCATATCCCCGTTGAGGTAACTTAGTGCTATTCGAAAATTCTCTAGTTCCATGCAATTCGGAATGAGTTTGTTAACAAGACCTGATCAACCTTGTTAGTGGATTCCTTTTGATGAGCATGAGATGGATGAAGTTAGAAAGCACAATCTCTGTACCCTCCTTTTATTTTCTATTATTTAGTTGAAATAAAGTAAAAATAGTATTTTATGTCTGTTTACTGAATTATCCATGCAATATAAAAATACCCCGAAAACAAAAGTTCTCCAAATGCCCTGAAATTTAAATCTCATATTTTCTAGAATATTTGAGAATATTTGGCACTGAGAACACATCAGGGGGAGCTGGCACCTGGCCACGAGGGTCCAGGGCGCGCCCACCCCCCTGGGCGCGCCCCCTGCCTCGTGGGCCCATGGTGGCTCCCCTCCACTTATTCCAGCCACCACACACTCCTTCTTCCTCCCAAAAAAATCACCATCCAACTCAAGCACGAGTTCTACACTAGTAGAAAAAGGGTCAAACGTGAAGCACATTAGTGCCGGTTTGTATTTGAGCCGGCACTAATGTATACATTAGTGCTGGTTCCAACGGCTAGCCGGGCCGCTTTCATTAGTACCGGTTCGTGGCGAACCTTTAGCACCGGTTCGTGCCAGGAACCGGTACTAATGAGAGTGGTGGCAGGATGTTGTCAGACTGGGGCCCCTCCAACCCCTTTAGTACCGGTTCTTGGCACAAACCGGTACTAAAGGTCGTCCTACATAAACCCTTCGTCCACCCGAGCTCGCTCTGTTCTTCCCCTTTCCCCTCTCCTCTCTGTTCTTCCCCTCTTCCTTTCGAGCTCATCACACATTTTGCCCAAAATTTGTCAAGATTTGAAGGCCCCCATCCATTCAAATGATCACAAAGGTTAGCAACTTTGTCCTTTCATCTCTCATTGCTAGATTAGCTCTTGCAATGCTTTATATAGTGATTAATTTGTGAGTTTAGTAATTTGGGAGGATATATATATGTGCTAGTATTTGATTTATATGCAATTTGAGGTCACAAATAACACTTAGTTTTCATATGTAGGTGTGGTTTACTTAGTGCCTTCTAAATCTCCGTCGTAACCACCGTCGATCGCCCGCACCATCCCGTCGCCGACACCACCTTGTGGTGAGCCTCTTGTTCATGAAATTTTATATAAAAATTGATGTTTGTGTGATTTGGATATATAGTTACTCGTATAATTATCTTACCCGTACGTTGTTTGTTATACATATAGTGCCATGGTTTTGATATCCATCCCCGTTGGCCCTCGTCCTTGTTATGATTCGGATGCGTGAGGCCACTCCTCCTCTCCAAGTCCGGCAAAGTGTCAGGCCACTCCTCCTCCAAGTCCGACACAGCGTCAGACGTCCACTCCTCCTCCAAGTCCGGCACAACCTCAGGCCACTGCAAGTTCGGCACAGCTTCAGGCCACTCCTCCTCGTCCAACGCAGCCCCGTCAGCCGTCTCCGCCGCCCCAGCAATCGCAGAAGAGACACCCCGCAGCTATGGTGCGTAGCGGTACGAGTCGAGGTCATAGTACAGGAAGTACAGGCGGAGGCAAGCGATATAAATATGGTCCAAACCTCACTACTCCTCTTCCTGTGAGGGCTTACGACAGGACCGAGGAGCAAACCAATGCCATAGTGCGGGCAGAAGTCGACGCCCATTTTGGACCGAAACCGCCACCACCGCCAAGGGAGAAAGTGCCTGTGGAAGTAGTTGACCACTTCATTCGTATGGCTCAACCACCAGCTCCTAAGCCTGTTGACACAGACTATGAGAGCCACATCAGGAAGTTACATCGACAACGTCTACAGAAGGAGGCGAGCTCGAGCTCGAGCAAACAACAAGCAGCTGTCAAAAACTGCGGGAAAACCATTGCCCAGCTGGGAGAACAGGCGGCGCAATCGATCCCCCCGCTTGTTGTGCCGCCAACAACACGTGACAGTACGCACGCCCAATATTATTGTGGCCAAACAGTTTACGTTCCCGAGGTGGGCGATGTGGTAATAACCCAGGAGCATATAATGCAGGCTGAAACTCTCAAAATCACTGTTGGACAACTCCTCGAGATCGAGGACATGCCTGTGCTTAAAGAGGAGGAAATAAAACGGAAATATGCCCGGGGCCAACCTTTGGTCAAGCCAGAAGAGGTCAAGAAGCTCCCAACGAGAATATATGAATTACATGAATGGTACATGGACATTACCAAGAGATCCGATCGAGAGTCCCTCATGGTGCAAGTCAAGAAGGATCATTACTACCATGAGAAACTTGTGACCGTTGAGTATTCTGAACTGTTTCAGTTATACAATCAAGACGCACTCGACAAATCTATCGTCAGTTGCTATTGTCTGTAAGTGATTTCTTTCTGTAATTTAAGTCTCAAGCTAGCTGTAGTGATCCTTTTGATCAATCATTACCTGTAATTATCCTCACTATATTCTTTTCTGTGGTATTATGTAGGATGAAGATGTATGAAATGAGAAAAGGTGGACGCTATGGCATTGGGTTCATTGACCCAAACATCGTTAATGAATACACATGGAAAATAAAAAAGCATTATGAAAAGCAGGTAGAGGATAGCATGCTAGAGTTCTTGAAGTGCCTCAAATACAATGAAGATATACTACTTCCTTACAACTTCCAGTGAGTCACACTTTCTTGTACTACAAATTCTCTGTTTTTGCCTACTAGCTAGCTACATGTTTTTGCTTACATATGCCCGCTTAATTAAGACATGCAAACGTGTGTGCATGCAGATTTCACTGGATCTTGTGTATCATTAAAGTTGACGCCGGAACAGTTCAAATACTTGACTCGCTACTCAAAGCAAATAGTGACTATAACATCTTGTTTGGGATAGTCAACAGGTAATTTCAATCATTATTAACTATATATCTCGGCCTATTTAGTTCGTCATTTCATGATATGAACTATTTAATAACCCCTTTATTCATTTCATGATATCAAATTAAATTCCATTCTCTAATAAAGGCCCTGAAGCAGGCGTAGGGGACTAATCTGTGTGCATTCTGCGTTTGCGAGAACATTCGCATGATGGCGTCGGAAAGGAGAAGATCTCAAAGACAGGAATGGGTACGCTTGTCAGAACACTATTCACAATTTTTACACCATTATCGATATCTAGTCACACAACTAATACACATGCATATTGATCTCCTTCTTAACAGTTCAAAGAGGTGCGGGACAAGCTCCTAGAAACGGAGCGCGTAGAAGCACTTCAAGAGGAAATAGCGGGATTTTTGCTCGACCAGGTCATGAATCCGAATGGAGAATACTATTACCCGCTACCGCCCCCATCGACCAGGTCATGAACCACTTCCAATTGTCATCGTGCTCCGAAGGCACCAATTAGGCTAATGCCACTGGCTCCGAAGGCAACATGCATATGTAGGATAAATTGTATATAGCTATACATGTGTGTATGTATGAAAAAATATGGTGGTTTGTGAGACATTGATGATATATATATGATTGGTTCTACTAGAAATTCTATTTTTATATATATATATATATGCATAATGTGTACAATGTGTAGTACCGTAAAATACCAGCAAACGAAAAAGAATTAAAATGGAAAACACAAAATTAAATGAAAAAGAAATCATAAAACCAAAAACCCCCCAAACATTTTAGTACCGGTTGGTGTTACCAACCGGTACTGAAGGGCTCCCGGTCCCCGGAGCTGGCTCGTGCCACGTGGTTGCCCTTTAGCACCGGTTCGTGCTGAACCGGTACTAAAGGGGGGGCCTTTAGTGACCACACTTTAGTGCCGGTTATGGAACCGGCACTAAAGGGCCTTACGAACCAGTGCTATTGCCCGGTTCTACACTGGTGCTAGCTCATTTTGCTGCGATTTTCTATCGCCATGTTCAAAGCACCTCTCACAAAACTGCTTTGGGGGATTATTCCTTGGTATGTGACTCCTCCAATGGTCCAATTAGTTTTTGTTCTAGTGCTTTATTCATTGCAAATTTTCGCTGCCTAGCTGACCCTGTTGAGGGAGTCCTAGATTAGGGGGTGTCCGGATAGCCGGACTATAACCTTTGGCCGGACTCTTGGACTATGAAGATACAAGATTGAAGACTTCGTCCCGTGTCCGGATGGGACTTTCCTTGGCGTGGAAGGCAAGCTTGGCAATACGGATATGTAGATCTCCTCCCATTGTAACCGACTCTGTGTAACCCTAGCCCCCTCCGATGTCTATATAAACCGGAGGGTTTAGTCCGTAGGACAACAACAATCATACCATAGGCTAGCTTCTAGGGTTTAGCCTCTTTGATCTCGTGGTAGATCTACTCTTGTACTACCCATATCATCAATATTAATCAAGCAGGAGTAGGGTTTTACCTCCATCGAGAGGGCCCGAACCTGGGTAAAATCATCGTGTCCCTTTACTCCTGTTACCATCCGCCTAGACGCACAGTTCGGGACCCCCTACCCGAGATCCGCCGATTTTGACACCGACATTGGTGCTTTCATTGAGAGTTCCTCTGTGTCGTCATCTTTAGGCCCGATGGCTCCTCCGATCATCAACAGCGATGCGGTCCAGGGTGAGACTTTTCTCCTCAGACAGATCTTCGTGTTCGGCGGCTTTGCACTGCAGGCTAATTCGCTTGGCCATTTGGAGCAGATTGAAAGCTACGCCCCTGGCCATCAGGTCAGATTTGGAAGTTTGAACTACACGGCCGACATCCGCGGAGACTCGATCTTCGACGAATTCGAGCCATAGCCGAGCGTGCCGCACTGTTACGATGGGCATGATTTAGCTCTGCCGCCGAACAGTGCCCTGAAGGCCGCACCCACATCCGCTCCGACCTTTAGCTCGGAGCCAACTGCGCCGACCGAGGGCGGGTGGCCAGACCCCGCCGCGGGGGCTGCAGTCTCAACGGCGATCGAGCCGAACACCAACCTTATCCTTCAAGAGGCCCGTGACTCCACATTGCCGGACTCCTCTCCCGACTCTGAGCCCTCCGCGCCCCTGCCGATCGAATCCAATTGGGCGCCCATCATGGAGTTCACCGCCACGGATATCTTTCAGCACTCGCCCTTCGGCGACATACTGAATTCACTAAGGGCTCTCTCTTTGTTAGGAGAGTCCTGGCCGGAGTATGACCGGCAGGATTGGGATGCGGACGACGAAGAAATTCGACACCCACCCACCACCCACTTAATAGCCACGGTCGATGACTTGACCGACATGCTTGACTTCGACTCCGAAGACATCGATGGTATGGACGGCGATATAGGAGACGAATGTTGGGGAACGTAGCAGAATTTTAAAATTTTCTATGCATCACTAAGATCAATCTATGGAGTCATCTAGCAACAAGAGAGAGGAGTGCATCTACATACCCTTGTAGATAGTGAGCGGAAGTGTTCAAGAGAACGGGGTTGATGGAGTCGTACTCATCGTGATCCAAATCACCGATGACCGAGCGCCGAACGGACGGCACCTCCGCGTTCAACACACGTACGGTTGGTGAAGATGTCTCCTCCTTCTTGATCCAGCAAGGGGGAAGGAGAGGTTGATGGAGATCCAGCAGCACGACGGCGTGGTGGTGGAAGCAGCGGGGATCTCGGTAGGGCTTCGCCAAGCTCAGCGAGAGGGAGAGGTGTTACGAGGGGAGAGGGAGGCGCCAGGGGCTAGGGTGCGGCTCCCATGCGCCTCCCCACTATATATAGAGGTGGAGGGGGCTGGTTTCTTGCCCTCCAAGTCCATTGGGGCGTTGGCAAAGGTGGGGGAAAGAAATCCCATCATTTCCCTTCCCCACCGATTGTTATCCCCCTTTTTAGGGATCTTGATCTTATCCCTTTGGGATATGATCTTATTCCTTCTAAGGGGGAATATCGGTGCGCCTTGACCAGGGGTGTGGGGCCTTTCCCCCACTACCCACGATCATGTGGGTCCCCCCATGCAGGTGGGCCCCACTCTAGAACCTTCTAGAACCTTCCCGGTACAATACCGAAAAATCTTGAACATTTTCCAGTGGCCAAAATAGGACTTCCTATATATAAATCTTTACCTCTGGACCATTCCGGAACTCCTCGTGACGTCCGGGACTCCGAACAACTTTTGGGTTACCGCATACTAATATCTCTACAACCCTAGCGTCACCGAACCTTAAGTGTGTAGACCCTACGGGTTCGGGAGACATGCAGACATGACCGAGACGACTCTCCAGTCAATAACCAACAGCGGGATCTGGATACCCATGTTGGCTCCCACATGTTCCACAATGATCTCATTGGATGAACCACGATGTCAAGGATTCAATCAATCCCGTATTCAATTCCCTTTGTCCAGCGGTATTGTACTTGCCCGAGATTCGATCGTCGGTATCCGATACCTTGTTCAATCTCGTTACCGGCAAGTCTCTTTACTCGTTCCGTAACACATCATCCCGTGATCAACTCCTTGGTCACATCGTGCACATTATGATGATGTCCTATGGAGTGGGCCCAGAGATACCTCTCCGTCATACGGAGTGACAAATCCCAGTCTCGATTCGTGCCAACCCAACAGACACTTTCGGAGATACCCGTAGTGCACCTTATAGCCACCCAGTTACGTTGTGACGTTTGGCACACCCAAAGCATTCCTACGATATCCGGGAGTTGCACAATCTCATGGTCTAAGGAAATGATACTTGACATTTAGAAAAGCTTTAGCATACGAAGTACACGATCTTTGTGCTAGGCTTAGCATTGGGTCTTGTCCATCACATCATTCTCCTAATGATGTGATCCCGTTATCAACGACATCCAATGTCCATGGTCAGGAAACCGTAACCATCTATTGATCAACGAGCTAGTTAACTAGAGGCTTACTAGGGACATGGTGTTGTCTATGTATCCACACATGTATCTGAGTTTCCTATCAATACAATTCTAGCATGGATAATAAACGATTATCATGAATAAGGAAATATAATAATAACCAATTTATTATTGCCTCTAGGGCATATTTCCAATAGTCTCCCACTTGCACTAGAGTTAATAATCTAGTTCACATCGCCATGTGATTAACACTCACAGGTCACATCGCCATGTGACCAACATCCAAAGAGTTTACTAGAGTCAATAATCTAGTTCACATCACTATGTGATTAACACTCAATGAGTTCTGGGTTTGATCATGTTATGCTTGTGAGAGAGGTTTTAGTCAACGGGTCTGCAACATTCAGATCCGTATGTACTTCGCAAATCTCTACGTTATATTTGGAGCCATTTCAAATAACTGTTCTACTTGGAGCTATTCTAAATTGTTGCTCCATTATATGTATCCGGTATCTCTACTCAGCGCTATCCGGATAGGTGTTAAGCTTGCATCGATGTAACTCTTTATGTCGAACTCTTTATCACCTCCATAACCGAGAAACATATCCTTATTCCTCTAAGGATAATTTTGACCGCTATCTGGTGATCTACTCCTAGATCACCTTTGTACCCTCTTGCCAGACATGTGGCAAGGCACACATCAGGTGCGGTACTCAGCATGGCATACTGTATAGAGCCTATGACAAAAGCATAGGGGATGACCTTCGTCCTTCCTCTTTCTCCTGCCGTGGTCGAGCTTTACCTTCATAACTTCATACCTTACAACTCAGGCAAGAACTCCTTCTTTGACTGGTCCATCTTGAACACCTTCAAGATCATGTCAAGGTATGTGCTCATTTGAAAGTACCATTAAGCGTTTTGATCTATCCTTATAGATATTGATGCTCAATGTTCAAGTAGCTTAATCCAGGTTTTTCATTGAAAAACACTTTTCAAATAACCCTATATGCTTTCCAGAAATTCTACATCATTTCTGATCAACAATATGTCAACAACATATACTCATCAGAAATTCTATAGTGCTCCCACTCACTTCTTTGGAAATACAAGTTTCTCATAAACTTTGTATAAACCCAAAAGCTTTGATCATCTCATCAAAGCTTACATTCCAACTCCGAGATGCTTACTCCAGTCCTTAGAAGGATTGCTAGAGCTTTGCATACTTGTTAGCATTTTTTAGGACTGACAAAACCTTCTGGTTGTATCACATACAACCTTTCCTCAAGAAAATCGTCAAGGAAACAATATTTTGACATCGTATCTGCAAGATTTCATATACCAAAGCAGTAACTGCAAACATAATTTCAACAGACTCTTAGCATCGCTATGAGTGAGAAAGTCTCATCGTAGTCAACTCCTTGAACTTGTCGGAAAACATCTTAACGACAAGTCGAGCTTTCTTAATGGTGATACTTACCACCATTGTCCGTCTTTCTTTTAAAATCCATATGTACCCAACAGCCTTATGACCATTAAGCAGTTCTTCCAAAGTCTACACTTTGTTTTCATACATGGATCCGCTCTCGGATTTTATGGCCTCGAGCCGATTTTTGGAATCCGGGCCCACCATCGCTTCTCCATAGCTCGTAGGTTTATTGTTGTCTAGCAACATGACTTCCAAGACAGGATTACGTACCACTCTGAAGTATTACGCATCCTTGTCATCCTACGAGGTTTGGTAGTGACTTGATCCGAAGTTTCATGATCACTATCATAACCTTCCACTTCAATTGGTGTAGGTGCCACAGGAACAACTCCCTGTGCCCTGCTATACACTGGTTGAAGTGACGGTTCAATAACCTCATCAAGTCTCCACCATTCTCCCACTCAATTGTTTCGAGAGAAACTTTTCCTCGAGAAAGGACCCGATTCTAGAAACAATCCCTATTGCTTTCGGATCTGAGACAGGAGGTATACCCAACTGTTTTTGGGTACTCTATGAAGATGCATTTATCCGCTTTGGGTTCGAGCTTATCAGCCTGAAACTTTTTCACATAAGCGTTGTAGCCCTAAACTTTTAAGAAATGACAGCTTAGGTTTCTCTAAACCATAGTTCATACGGTGTCATCTCATCGGAATTATGTGGTGTCCTATTTAAAGTGAATGTGGTTGTCTCTAATGCCTAACCCATAAACTATCGTGGTAATTCGATAAGAGACATCATGGTATGCATCATATCCAATAGGGTGCAGTTAGGATGTTCGGACACACCATCACACTATGGTGTTCCAGGCTGTATTAGTTGTGAAACAATTTCCACAATGTCTTAATTATGTGCCAAACTCGTAATTCAGATATTCATCTCTATGATCATATCATAGATATTTTATCCTCTTGTCACGACGATCTTCAACTTCACCCTAAAATTACTTGAACCTTTCAATAATTCAGACTCGTGATTCATCAAGTAAATATACTTAGCATCTACTCAAATCATCTGTGAAGTAAGAATATTACGATATCCACTACATGCCTCAGCACTCATTGGACTGCACACATCAAGATGTATTACTTCCAACAAGTTGCTTTCTTGTTCCATCTTACTGAAAATGAGGCCTTTCAGTCATCTTGCTCATGTGGTATGATTTGCATGTCTCAAGTGATTCAAAATCAAGCGAGTCCAAAGATCCATCAACATGGAGCTTCTTCATGTGTTTTATACCATTGTGACTAAAATTGCAGTGCCACAAGTATGTGGTACTATCATTACTATCTTATATCTTTTGGCATGAACATGTGTATCACTACGATCGGGATTCGATAAACCATTCATTTTAGGTGCAAGACCATTGAAGGTATTATTCAAATAAACAGAGTAACCATTATTCTCCTTAAATGAATAACCGTATTGCGATAAACATAATCCAATCATGTTTATGCTCAATGCAAACACCAATCCCGATGGTAAACGGAGCGTGCGATGCTTGATCACATCAACCTTGGAAACACTTCCAACACATATCATCGTCTCACCTTTGACTAGTCTCTGTTTATTCCGTAGCCTTTCATTTCGAGTTACCAACACTTAGCAACCGAACCGGTATCTAATACCCTGCTGCTACTAGGAGTACTAGTAAAGTACACATTTAATATAATATATGTCCAATACATACTTCTTTCAACCTTGCGAGCCTTCTCATCTACCAAGTATCTAGGGTGGTTCTGCTTCAGTGACCATTCCCCTTATTACAGAAGCACTTAGTCTCGGGCTTGGGTTCAACTTTGGGTTTCTTCACTAGAGCAGCAACTGATTTGTCGTTTCATGAAGTATCCCTTTCTTGCCCTTGCCCTTCTTGAAACTAGTGGTTTTACTAACCATCAACAATTGATGCTCCTATTTGATTTCTACTTTCGCGGTGTCGCGAATAGCTCAAGGATCATCATATCTATCCCTGATATGTTATAGTTCATCACGAAGCTATAGTAGCTTGGTGGCAGTGACTTTGGAGAACCATCACTATCTCATCTGGAAGATCAACTCCCACTCAATTCAAGCGATTGTAGTACTCATACAATCTGAGCACATGCTCAACGATTGAGCTTTTCTCCTTAGTGTCCAGGCTTAAGAAACTTGTCAAAGGTCTCATACCTCTTGACGTGGGCACTAGCCTGAAATCCCAATTTCAGTCCTTGGAACATCTCATATGTTCTGCGATGTTTCAAAAACGTCTTTGGTGCCTCAATTCTAAACCATTTAGCATTACACACTGAACTATCATGTAGTCATCAAAATGTGTATGTCAGATGTTCGCAACATCCACAACCGATGTTCGAGGTTCAGCTCACTGAGCGGTGCATTAAGGACATAATCCTTCTGCGTAGCAATGAGGACAATCCTCTGTTTACGGACCCAGTCCGCATAGTTGCTACTATCAACTTTCAACTAAATTTTCTCTAGGAACATATCTAAAACAGTAGAACTAAAGCGTAAGCTACGACATAATTTGCAAAGTCCTTTTGACTATGTTCATGATAATTAAGTTCATCTGATTATTTAATGAACTCCCACTTAGATAGACATCCCTCTAGTCATCTAAGTGATACATGATCCGAGTCAACTAGGCCGTGTCCGATCATCACGTGAGACGGACTAGTCATCATCGGTGAACATCTTCATGTTGATCGTATCTTCTATACGACTCATGTTCGACCTTTCGGTCTTCCGCGTTCCGAGGCCATGTCTATACATGCTAGGCTCGTCAAGTCAACCTAAGTGTATTGCGTGTGTAAATCTGGCTTACACCCGTTGTATTCGAACGTTAGAATCTATCACACCCGATCATCACGTGGTGCTTCGAAACAACGAACCTTCGCAACGGTGCACAGTTAGGGGGAACACTTTTCTTGAAATTATTCGAGGGATCATATTTTTTTAGCTACCGTCGTTCTAAGCAAATAAGATGTAAAACATGATAAACATCACATGCAATCAAATAGTGACATGATATGGCCAATATCATTTTGCTCCTTTTGATCTCCATCTTCGAGGCGCCATGATCATCATCGTCACCGGCATGACACCATGATCTCCATCATCATGTCTTCATGAAGTTTTCTCGTCATCTATTACTTCTACTACTATGGCTAACGGTTTAGCGATAAAGTAAAGTAAATACATGATGTTTATGTTGACACACAGGTCATAAATAAATTAAGACAACTCCTATGGCTCCTGCCGGTTGTCATACTCATCGACATGGAAGTCGTGATTCCTATTACAAGAACATGATCAATCTCATACATCACATATATCATTCATCACATCCTTTTGGCCATATCACATCACACGGCATATGCTGCAAAAACAAGTTAGACGTCCTCTAATTGTTGTTACAAATTTTTACATGGCTGCTATAGGTTTCTTAGCAAGAACGTTTCTTACCTACGCCAAAACCACAACGTGATATGCCAATTTCTATTTACCCTTCATAAGGACCCTTTTCATCGAATCCGATCCGACTAAAGTGGGAGAGACAGACACCCGCTAGCCACCTTATGCAACTAGTGCATGTCAGTCGGTGGAACCTGTCTCACGTAAGAGTACGTGTAAGGTCAGTCCGGGCCGCTTCATCCCACGATGCCGCCGAATCAAGATAAGACTAGTAACGGCAAGTAAATTTACAATATCGACGCCCACAACTGCTTTGTGTTCTACTCGAGCATAGAAACTACGCATAGACCTAGCTCATGATGCCACTATTGGGTAACGTAGCAGAATTTTAAAATTTTCTATGCATCACCAAGATCAATCTATGGATTCATCTAGCAACGAGAGAGAGGAGTGCATCTACATACCCTTGTAGATCGTGAGAGGAAGCGTTCAAGAGAACGGGGTTGATGGAGTCGTACTTGTCGTGATCCAAATCACTGATGACCGAGCGCCGAACGGACGGCACCTCCGCGTTCAACACACGTACGGTTGGTGAAGACGTCTCCTCCTTCTTGATCCAGCAAGGGGGAAGGAGAGGTTGATGGAGATCCAGCAGCACGACGGCGTGGTGGTGGAAGCAGCGGGGATCTCGGTAGGGCTTCGCCAAGCTCAGCGAGAGGGAGAGGTGTTACGAGGGGAGAGGGAGGCGCCAGGGGCTAGGGTGCGGCTCCCATGCGCCTCCCCACTATATATAGGGGTGGAGGGGGCTGGTTTCTTGCCCTCCAAGTCCATTGGGGCGTTGGCAAAGGTGGGGGAAAGAAATCCCATCATTTCCCTTCCCCACCGATTGTTATCCCCCTTTTTAGGGATCTTGATCTTATCCCTTTGGGATATAATCTTATTCCTTCTAAGGGGGAATCTCGGTGCGCCTTGACCAGGGGTGTGGGGCCTTGACCCCACTACCCACGTTCATGTGGGTCCCCCCATGCAGGTGAGCCCCACTCCGAAACCTTCTAGAACCTTCCCGGTACAATACCGAAAAATCCCGAACATTTTCCGGTGGCCAAAATAGGACTTCCTATATATAAATCTTCACCTCCGGACCATTCCGGAACTCCTCGTGACATCCGGGATCTCATCTGGGACTCTAAACAACTTTCGGGTTACCGCATACTAATATCTCTACAACCCTAGCGTCACCGAACCTTAAGTGTGTAGACCCTACGGGTTCGGGAGACATGCAGACATGACCGAGATGACTCTCCGGTCAATAACCAACAGCGGGATCTGGATACCCATGTTGGCTCCCACATGTTCCACGATGATCTCATCGGATGAACCACGATGTCGAGGATTCAATCAATCCCGTATTCAATTCCCTTTGTCTAGCGGTATTGTACTTGCCCGAGATTCGATCGTCGGTATCCGATACCTTGTTCAATCTCGTTACCGGCAAGTCTCTTTACTCGTTACGTAACACATCATCCCATGATCAACTCCTTGGTCACATCATGCACATTATGATGATGTCCTACCGAGTCGGCCCAGAGATACCTCTCCGTCACACGGAGTGACAAATCCCAGTCTCGATTCGTGCCAACCCAACAGACACTTTCGGAGATACCCGTAGTGCACCTTATAGCCACCCAGTTACATTGTGACGTTTGGCACACCCAAAGCATTCCTACGGTATCTGGGAGTTGCACAATCTCATGGTCTAAGGAAATGATACTTGACATTTAGAAAAGCTTTAGCATACGAACTACACGATCTTTGTGCTAGGCTTAGCATTGGGTCTTGTCCATCACATCATTCTCCTAATGATGTGATCCCGTTATCAACGACATCCAAAGTCCATGGTCAGGAAACCGTAACCATCTATTGATCAACGAGCTAGTTAACTAGAGGCTTACTAGGGACATGGTGTTGTCTATGTATCCACACATGTATCTGAGTTTCCTATCAATACAATTCTAGCATGGATAATAAACGATTGTCATGAATAAGGAAATATAATAATAACCAATTTATTATTGCCTCTAGGGCATATTTCCAACAACGAACAGGAACCAGCACCCACAGGGCACTGGAGAGCCACCTCATCCTATGATGTATACATGGTGGACACACCCAAAGGAAACGACGACGAGGAACGGGAGGACACAACGAAGGATCGTTCCTTCGAAAAGCAGTCAAAGCGGCGGCGTAAGCGCCGCTCCAAACCCCACCTCGACAGAGATAGCGGTCATAAAGACCCAGCCACAGAGCAGGGCAAGCCGGTGGACGATGAACATGGCATCGAGAAACCGTCCGAACAAGTTAACTTGGATAACCAAACCGAACAACCCGTCCCCGGCGAAGATAACTGTCCTGACGACCTCACACCGGACAAGTTCCTGGAGCAGAAGAAACTCCACAAAAGGCTCGTCGCCACTGCGTGTAGCCTGAAAAAGCAGAAGCAGAAGCTCAAAACTGCGGAAGATGCACTCAGAATCAGATGGAGCAAAGTACTCAACACCGCAGAGAAATATGGCGGCAGTCGCCACACAAAGAGCTACCGCGAAAGCTACTACCGGAATTCGATGAAGAGGCCTTAGAGCCCCCGCAATCAAAAAACAAAGCAACCATCCAGTCGGATAGACGACCTCACGACCAACATATAGCGGTGAATGACGCCACACACAAGCCAGCACACAATCCACACAAGGACTCGCACCGAAAAGACGGCCCAACCAGATCTATCTACGGGCCAAGAAAGCACGCTCTAGCAAGCAATGCAACACAACAAATATTCGAACACCACGGCACACCCAAATACAGGGGTGCCGCTCACCCCCTATGTTTCACCGATGAGGTGCTGGACCATGAATTTCCAGCGGGATTCAAACACGTAAACATAGAGGCATACAACGGAACGACAGACCCTGGGGTCTGGATTGAGGACTACATCCTCCATATCCATATGGCCAGAGGAGACGACCTCCACGCCATAAAGTACCTACCCCTCAAGCTCAAAGGGCCATCCCAGCATTGGCTTAAAGGCCTTCCCGAAAACACCATTGGAAGTTGGGAAGAGCTCGAGGACGCTTTTCGGACAAATTTTCAAGGGACCTACGTCCGACCACCAGATGCAGACGATTTAAGTCATATAACTCACCAACCCGGAGAGTTAGCCCGGAAGCTCTGGAACAGATTTCTTACTAAAAAGAACCAGATTGTTGACTGTCCGGACGCCGAAGCCTTAGCAGCTTTCAAACATAGCGTCCGAGACGAATGGCTCGCCAGACACCTCGGCCAAGAAAAGCCAAGAACAATGACCGCATTAACAAGCCTCATGATCCGCTTTTGCGCGGGAGAGGACAGCTGGTTGGCAAGATGCAGCACCAGCGACCCAAGTACATCCGAAGTCAGGGATGGAAACGAGAAGCCACGACGCAGCAAAGACCAGTGCCGGAATAAGGGAAGCAGATCGAAGAGCACGGCAGTTAACGCCGGATCCAAAAGCTCTCGGCAGGGTCAGAAAAAGCTGCCCCTCAAGGATAACAGGGACGAACTGTCTAGCCTAAACAAAATCCTGGACAAGATATGTCAAATCCACAGCACCCCCGGGAAGCCTGCAAATCATACCCACAGAGAATGTTGGGTCTTCAAGCAATCCGGCAAACTCAACGCCGAACACAAGGGGCTGGATACACCAAGTGAGGACGATGATGAACCCCGCAAACAAAGCACTGGGGAACAAAAGAAATTCCCACAAGAAGTCAAGACAGTAAACATACTACACGTGACAAAAGGGAGAAACGAAGTGGCGCCCACAGAGATATGCGCCATGCGGCCTATCACAAAGGAGTCTCGCCACTGGTGGTCAAAACCGATCACCTTCGACTATCAGGATTACTCCGGAAGTATTCGGCACACAGGCTGGGCTGCCTTGGTGTTAGACCCGATAATTGACGGATTCCACTTTACACACGTCCTGATGGACGGCGGCAGTGGTTTAAACCTGATATATCAGGATACAGTCTGCAAAATGGGGATGGACCCAACAAAAATTAGCCATAGCAACACCTCCTTTAAAGGAGTAACGCCAGGCCCAGAAGCCCATTCCACGGGCTCCCTCCTACTAGAAGTTGTGTTCGGCTCCCCCGACAACTTCCGTAGCGAAAAGTTGACCTTCCACATCGCTTCGTTTCAAAGCGGTTATCAAGCACTACTAGGACGCGAAGCTTTCGCCCGCTTCAACGCAATACCGCATTATGCGTCTCTCACGCTTAAAATGCCCGGTCCACGAGGCATCATGTCATTAAAGGGAAATATTGAGCCCTCCTCGCACGCGGAAGACTGTGCGGCTACCTTGGCAGCCACTCATTAAAACGGCTTCACCAACCACAGCATCTAACAGGTCGTCAAGACCACGGACACGGTTAGACGAGTCCGGAGCAAACATATAATTGATAAAGGTTTAATAGCCGTACACCCCTATACAAGGGGCTCCGTGTATGTAAAATAAGCGACAATAAGGCTCAATTTTACCCATCCTGAATTATACTTTGTATAACATACATTTCGCACGACTAGTTTTTCAACTAAGTTCCTCTCTTTTACAGATGAACACCTTGCTACACCCGTCCAGGACACGGCACAACGGAGACACAGGCGCAGACGTGCAGCAGGGACCCACCCCCAGGATTCTTTTTGGATTAAGACCCTGCGTAAACCTTTTTTACTGTCTCTTGTTGATACACATTCCCCGGATTCTCAGTATAACTGAGAAGGAGGCTGGCGTCTTGGCATGTGGCCACGTCAGAATTTTGCACGTACCTGGACACCAGGGGCTTATTACAAAGGGCACTGTTCAGCCCGTTTTCATAAAGACCGAATACCTTAGGGAGTGTTCGGCGTCGCGAGTTTGGCCTTGTATGCATCAGCTTCGAATCATGTCTTTGGTCAAATGGTGGGTTTGCCCGGCTCCTGTGTTTTGCTGCCTTACGTTCCGCTCTATCGGCTAAGGCGGCACCAGGAGAACTACTGCGATTGTGCCCCGGTTCAGCCAGGCGAGCACCTCAGTAGAGAAAGCCGAAAAATGACTGTCATGATATAGCGAGAGACTGGTCAACCACTCGATGACTTATCGGAATCTTTGGGATTCCTCCGCATTAACGAAGGGATGTTTCCCGGCCAGTCACACACGCGCCCCGAATTCGGACAAGCACGGCGCCACCAGGGACATATAGTAGCCCCACTGTCAAGCTCCTATGGCTAAGTGAAAGTGATAAAGCATTATAGTTCGGTTGCCTAGTTCGCTGCGCTATCACCTCCTTCATGGACCAAGACGTTGGATCAAGTGTGAAAATGCGCCTTCTACGAACACCCCCGCATTATATGCGTGGGGGCTGAAGCCGACGACTGCCATCTTTCAGATTGTATACATAGATACACTAACGGCCGCACAAGAGGTATTATAATTCTTGCAGGCACAAGTATAAAAAGCTTCTACATTTCATTAAAATATTGTTTTAAACAAGAATACATGTTATTCGAACATAATATCCTTCGAGCACTGTGTCTCTATTAAACGAGCGCCCTCCAGAACTTCTTAAAAATAGTGTTTGGCAGGTACTCGGCTTCCGTCTGAATCTTGGGATGCAACGGCGGTGGCCTCCATCTCTGCCCAGTATGTCTTGACATGGGCAAGGGCCATCCGCGCACCCTCCATGCATGCTGACCTCTTCATCGCATTGATATACGACACTGCACCAAGGAACTGCTGCACCAAGCTAAAATAACTGTTCGGCTTTGGCCTTTCCGGCCACAGATGATCCACGACAAACTTCATGGCGAGTCCGGATAACCTATTCAGCTCGGCCCATTCGGCCAAACGATCGGTCAATGGAAGCGGACGCTCTGGATTGTTGAACTGTGACCAGAATAGCTTTTCCACTTTGCGATCTTTCTAATCTCGGAAGTGTTCGGCCGCATCAGCGGCACTCGCCGCTAAATCCAGATATGCGTCCGCCGAACTCCACGTCCGGTCCAACGGAGCATCTTTAGGATCTCCGAACTTCATCTGCAGCATAAAGGGCTTCCCAGCCGCGATATCTCCGGCTTGACGCAGCTCCTCCTTCATCACTCTCATCATAGAACGAGCATCCTTGGCCGCTGTAGTGGCCTTCTCCAGGTCTGTCCGCTTCGCTCGATCTTCTTTCTCAAGAAGCTTGCAGCGGTCAGCAGCGTTCTTTAACTTCATAGCCATTTCGGCCATTTCCTTCTTGCTTCGGCAGTGAGCAGCCTATTCGGCTTTTAGCTCCTCAACCGCCTTTAGGGCAGACGCATCGCTTTTTCTGGCTTGCTCCTTGCCTCGGGCAAGCTCTGCCAGAAGGTCCTCCATGACGGCAGCCCCATCTACATCAAGCGCAAACATTGTAAGATACTGGCATCAAGCTCCTCTTACCAGGTGTCTCCAAAGAAATTACATACCTTGTGCCTCGTCAAGCCGCTTGTTGACAAGCGCGATGTCGGCATCTGCCACGTCAAGTTGCCGCTTTAGCTCGGCAAATTCATCAGTCCAGCTGGCCACAGGACACTTCGCCACCTACATAGGAAGGCAGCAAAATTATACCTGGGACTATGATCCTCTGCGTGCCGTCGTCTTTGACAGCACACAGAGTCTTAGGGGCTACTATCTACACAGGGCGCATCTTAAAATATGCGGAACTGTCAAAAGGTACATCATTTCGCGTACCTCAAAACCGGTCAGCAAACTCCTGACAGCTTCATACTACCCGCTCTCTGCGGACGAAATCCTTCCAATTACCGTACCCATCAACGTACGGTGCTCCTCTGAGATAGACGCTCGCCCTAGCAGATCCTTCAGTACCTCCGACCGTGCACCAGGCAGTGCCGGACTCGTTCGATTGCTTTTTTCGAAGGCCGGACACGGAGGGCTTCGGGGGACCATATGGCTGCCTTCCGGCCTTGCCGGATTAGGAGAAACCCTCCGCGATGATACCTCATAAGGCGGTACGGCAGGGGGAGGCGTTCCGCTCTCCATCATTTCCGGAAGAAGATCCCCCGAAGACGAGCTCTGCTGAGAAGGCCCAAGATCCGAACTACAAGGTAAATTTTCGGTTATTTTCCTCAGAAATAAAGCAAGGATTTATCTCATTTTAAACCCCCTTTTTACTTACGGCTCGGTGGAGGGCTGATCCCCTTGAGGGCGTAGTACGGCCGAGGTATCCCCCGGCACAGGACCCTCTGGCGAAGACTTCTTCCCCCGCTTTGAGATCACGGTCTCCGGGTCTTCAGAGGCGGTCCTCTTCTTCCCCTGAGGAGAGGAATTTTTGATTCCTCTTTTCCGGACAGCCTCCTTCGCGGAGGCAGTAGCTTCCTTGTTCTCCCCTTCGTTTTCTCTCGAAGGCGCGATCTCCAGCATCCTAGTCAACACGGGATATGGCGAGGTCTCAGGAAGGGGGGCCGGACACATGATTAACTTCGCCTTTGCTATCCACTCCTGTTTCAAGAATAGCTCTTTTAAGGGCGATGTTGTGATAAATGAACGCATAGCATGTCCGGACACAGGGCTACTTACTTGGGTATCCAGACGATTGCAGCTCACACTTGCGTCCTCCGTAGAATCCGGACACACTACTTGTGGTCCGAAGAACAATTTGTACATCTCCACGGGCGTCATGCCAAGAAAATGTTGGAGAGCTCGCGGTCCCTCCGGATTGAACTCCCACAGGCGGAGGGGGCGATGTTTGCAAGGCAGAACTCGGCGAATTAACATAACCTGTGTCGCCACGACCAGGCTGATGTCTCTTTCCAGGAGATCTCGGATGCAGCTCTGCAGCAAGGGCACATCCTTTGTTGGCCCCCAGTACAACCCCTTATTGACCCATGACGCTAGTCGGGGTGGGGGACCCGAGCAAAAAGCAGGTGGCGCCACCCACTTGGTGCCCCTGGGAGCTGTGATGTAAAACCACTCTTGTTGCCATAAGTTGGAATCCTCTTGAAAAGAGCCCTCGGGCCAAGGAGCGTCAGCATTCTTTCTTATAACAGCGCCTCCGCACTCTATGTGATATCCCTCGATTATCTTCGGCTCTACTTTAAAGGTCTTGAGCCACAGTCCAAAGTGAGGGGTAATACGGAGGAAGGCTTCGCACACGACGATGAACGATGAGATGTGAAGGATAGACTCCGGAGCTAAGTCGTGGAAGTCCAGCCCATAATAGAACATGAGCCCCCTCATGAAGGGATCCGGCGCAAATCCTAGCCCTTGGAGGAAGTGAGACATGAACACAATGCTCTCGCCAGGGTTGGGAGTGGGAATAACCTGCCCTTGAGCAGGCGGCCTATACGGGATTTCGCCGGTCAAATATCTGGCCTCCCTCAGCTTTAGTACGTCTTCCTCCGTGACGGAGGAAGGCATCCATCGGCCTCAAAGGTCGGAGCCGGGCATCATCGAAGGTTCGAAGCGCCTAAATTTGGAGCCTTGGGTGTTGGAACTCGAGGCGAGAGGCGGATTCGATTGAGATCGAAAGAAAGGAGTAAAGCCTTGGTCTCTTTATAAGAGGTTGAATACCAAGAGCCCTCCCTGTGACCGTTTGGGACTAACCTTTGATCGAGGAGACATACCAACGGGCACGACTGGGTTACCCACGTCCGTGTTGATGAGAATCCCGTAAATAAAGGGGACACGATCTCTGCTCTGACAAGACGTGCCAAGGAAACCGCCTCGCAAAACGCGCTGAGGTGGGACAGAAAAAACGATTCGAATAAAGGCTTGGCTGTGGTGTGATGTCATGCTATAGAATACGTCATAAGATTAGATTTGTGTAAATATTATTCTCTCTACGGTAGTATGTGGAACTTATTTTGCAGAGCCGGACACGATCCTTGTGTTCAAAATCTTTTATGAAGTATTCGGAGGAGGAACCCGCCTTGCAATGCCGAAGACAATCTGCGCACCAGACTCGTCGTCATTGAAGCCTGCTTCAGGGGCTACTGAGGGAGTCCTGGATTAGGGGGTGTCCGGACAGCCAGACTATAACCTTTGGCTGGACTCTTTGACTATGAAGATACAACATTGAAGACTTCGTCCCGTGTCCGGATTGGACTTTCCTTGGCGTGGAAGGCAAGCTTGGCGATACGGATATGTAGATCTCCTCCCATTGTAACCGACTCTGTGTAACCCTAGCCCCCTCCGGTGTCTATATAAAGCGGAGGGTTTAGTCCGTAGGACAACAACAATCATACCATAGGCTAGCTTCTAGGGTTTAGCCTCTCTGATCTCGTGGTAGATCTACTCTTGTACTACCCATATCATCAATATTAATAAAGCAGGAGTAGGGTTTTACCTCCATCGAGAGGGCCCGAACCTGGGTAAAAACATCGTGTCCCTTGTCTCCTGTTACCATCCGCCTAGACGCACAGTTCGGGACCCCCTACCCGAGATCCGCCGGTTTTGACACCGACACCTGTGCTTGAGCTTGCATGTCAAATTTATATGGTTCCAAGTAGTTCTAATGCATGATATAGTCTCTAGGCACTTGTAGGAGTAGTTGCTATCAATTTTTTTGAGCTTGGTTCACTTTTGTTTGAAGTTACTAAAAAATTCAGAAATTTTCAGAGGAAGAAATATGTTTAGGAAAATGTACCATGGTGGTCCTTCAAGGAAGCAAGGACCCAGGCTCGCAATGCGTGATGCCGACGATGAAACACCAAGGGACGCTCAAGTGTGGGCTTGTGAATGGACTTCAGAAGACTTCATGGATCGATCAGGAATCAAGGAAGAATTTAACGCATATGTGCGTAATGCCGATCTCGTGAGCTTCGAGGTAGATAAGTGCCGTCAGCATTATTATCTCACTGATTCCTTTGTGAGGAGGTTTGAATTTTCATCTTCACGCAATTCTCAAACTATCCTATTTGATCTCTATGAAAAATCTTACACTATGGACTTAGAGGATTTTACCACTACTTGCAAACTTCCACAATGGGGTAGCACTAGTGAACCTCGCAAATCTGAGTTTAGAGATTTTCCTACTAGTATAACTGTGGGGGAATCTAGAGACATAGCACAAGCTACCGTAGGGAGCATTCATTTTTCTGCTATACATTATTTTGCTCTCTTCATAGGTAGGTGCATAAATGGTAAAGATGAAGCATGTCATATGTGTGTCCCTGACCTCAGTGTTCTCAGGAGTGTTGTACTAGGAGATAAACATTATAATTTGGGAGCCATTGTTGCACGTAGGTTGCATAACAATAGATTTAATGGAGATTTCTTTGGTGGAATTTATGCAACCTGTTTAGCTAATTTTCTTGGTGTAACCATACGTGAGGATGATATTGAGTTGCCTCCTGCTTATTTAGATTATGAGGATATGGTTCGTCATCGTTTTGTTGACATGAACGATCAGTTCCTCCAATACCGACTAATCTTTGACAAATGATGCACCTATCACGTCGCTCTCCCTACTTCTACTTTCTTTGACTTTCAGGCAAAGGGGAGATATTTTATAACCAGAGAGGAGGCGGACGAGTATAAGAGGAGGACGGAGACAGCCCGCCTCCAAGCTGCAGCCCATGATGCAATAGCCGCTGCATCTCAGTACGACCCCAACTACAACTTTGGATATCTGCCAGGCCAGCCATGGCAATAGACCAACTTAGGCTAAAAGCCTAAGCTTGGGGGAGTACGTATTTCTCACCGACATTACATTCATGTTTACAAACTCATTGCTAGTTGTCGGTGCTCATATTTTTTCATTGTATCATCCATGCTAGTTTATTTTCCTTTTTCCTGCTTTCTTCTTGTGTGTTTGAAAAAACTTAAGAAAACTAAAAAAATTAGTTGTAGCTTTTAGCTAGTTTACTTTCTTGCCTGTAGTAGTAGTAATTAAAATAAAACCCAAAAATATTTCCTGTTCTTCTTTTGCTTGTTGGGAGCTTTCCCGTGTAAATAGTTTTATTTCTTTTCTTTTCTTTGGGGGTCGATAGGAGAAGACCATAATTAAATTGTTAAAGTGGCTATTATATGCAATATTGTTGATTTAACCAAGAGCCTAGATTGCCTTGTCTTCTCCTGTTTATTGAATGCTTGCAGATTCCAGCTTAGTCCAATTGCACGTGCACCATTATTATTATACACATCGTTCGGTCGTGCAAGTGAAAGGCAATTATGACGATATATGATGGACTGACTGAGATAAGAAAAGCTGGTTTGAACTCGACCTCTCTTGTTTTTGTAAATATGATTAGTTCATCGTTCCAGATTCAGCCTATTATGAATAAACATGTTTGCAATGACAATTAGAGATTATAATTGCTTATGCCATGCTTAATTAGCTATGAGTCATAGTGGTTTACCTTGCGTGCCAACATGCTATTAAAATGGTTGTGATGTCGTATAATAGGGTGGTATCCTCCTTTGAATGATTCAAGTGGCTGGACTTGGCACATGTTCACACATGTAGTTGAAACAAAATCAACATAGCCTCCACGATATTTATGTTCATGGTGGATTATATCCTACTCATGCTTGCACCCAAGGTTTATTAATTTTAATGCATGGTCATGACTGTTGTCGCTCTCTAGTTGGTCGCTTCCCAGTCTTTTGCTAGCCTTCACTTGTACTAAGCGGGAATACTGTTTGTGCATCCAATCCCTTAAACCCCAAAGTTATTCCAGATTAGTCCACTATACCTTCCTATATGCGGTATCTACCTGTCGTTCCAAGTAAATTTGTATGTGCCAAACTCTAAACCTTCAAATGAAATTCTGTTTTGTATGCTCGAATAGCTCATGTATCAACTAGGGTTGTCTGTATCTTCCATGTTAGGCGGATTATTCTCAAGAGGAGTGGACTCCTCTCCTCACTCACGAGAAAATGGCTAGTCACCGGGATGCCCAGTCCCATGCTTTATGCAAATCAAATCAGAATAATTGCAAACAAAACTCCCCCGGGACTGTTGTTAGTTGGAGGCACTCGTTATTTCGAGCAAGCCATGGATTGATGCTTGTTGGTGGAGGGGGAGTATAAACTTTACCATTCTATATGGGAACCGCCTATAATGTGTGTAGCATGGAAGATATCGCCATCTCTTGGTTGTTATGTTGACAATGAAAGTATGCCACTCAAAATATTATTTATCTCTATTTCAAAACCGAGCACTGGCACCTCTACAAATCCCTGCTTCCCTCTACGAAGGGCCTATCTATTTACTTTTATGTTGAGTCATCACCCTCTTATTAAAAAGCACTAACTGGAGAGCACCGCTGTCATTTTCATGTATTACTGTTAGTTTATATTGGGTATGACTATGACTGGATCTCTTTTACCATGAATTACAATGTCTAGTCAGTCCTTGATCTTTAGAGGTGCTCTACATTTATGTTTTGCGGTCTCAGAAAGGGCTAGCGAGATACCATCTTGTTATATCATATCATGATTGTTTTGAGAAAGTGTTGTCATCCGAGATTTATTATTATTTCTCGCTAGTTGATTATGCCATTGACATGAGTAAACATGATACCTAAGTGTTATTGTGAGTATGGTTAGTTTATAATCTTTGCTGAAAACTTGAATGCTGACTTTACATATTTACAACAACAAGAGCAAAAAGAGTTTGTAAAAGTTTTTCTTTATCACTTTCAGTTTATCAACTGAATTGCTTGAGGACAAGCAAAGGTTTAAGCTTGGGGAGTTGATATGTCTCTGTCGTATCTACTTTTCCAAACACTTTTGCCATTGTTTTGGACTCTAACTTGCATGATTTGAATGGAACTAACCCGGACTGACGTTGTTTTCAGCAGAATTGCCATGGTGTTATTTTTGTGCAGAAACCAAAGTTCTCGGAATGACATGAAAATCAATGGAGAATATTTTTGGAAAATATAAAAAATACTGGCGAAAGAATCAAGGCCAGGGGGCCCACACCCTTTCCTCGAGGGTGGGGGGAGCGCCCCCTGCCTCGTGGGCCCCCTGGAGCTCCACCGACCTCAACTCCAACTCCATATATTCGTGTTCGGGGAGAAAAAAAAATTAGAGAGAAAGATTCATCGCATTCTACGATACAGAGCCGCCGCCAAGCCCTAAACTCTCTCGGGAGGGCTGATCTAGAGTCTGTTCGGGGCTCCGAAGAGGGGAATCCGTCGCCATCATCATCATCAACCATCCTCCATCACCAATTTCATGATGCTCACCACCGTGCGTGAGTAATTCCATCGTAGGCTTGCTGGACGGTGATGGGTTGGATGAGATCTATCATGTAATTGAGTTAGTTTTGTTAGGGTTTGATCCCTAGTATCCACTATGTTCTGAGATTGATGTTGCTATGAATTTGCTATGCTTAATGCTTGTCACTAGGGCCCGAGTGCCATGAACTCAGATCTGAACCCTTTATGTTTTCATCAATATATTTGTGTTCTTGATCCGATATTGCAAGTTATAGTCACCTACTATGTGTTATGATCCGGCAACCCCGAAGTGACAATAATCGGGACCACTCTCGGTGATGACCGTAGTTTGAGGAGTCCATGTATTCACTATGTGTTAATGCGTTGGTCTGGTACTCTATTAAAAGGAGGCCTTAATATCCCTTAGTTTCCGCTATGACCTCGCTACCACGGGAGGGTAGGACAAAAGATGTCATGCAAGTTCTTTTCCATAAGCACGTATGACTATATTCGGAATACATGCCAACATTACATTGATGAATTGGAGCTAGTTCTGTGTCACCCTATGTTATGACTGTTACATGATGAACCGCATCCGGCATAATTATCCATCACCGATCCAATGCCTACGAGATTTTCACATATTGATCTCTGCTTAGTTACTTTACCGTTGATACTGTTACAATCACTACAAAACCCAAAAATATTACTTTTGCTACTGTTACCGTTACTATCATACTACTTTGCTACTAAATAATTTGCTACAAATATTAAGTTATCTAGGTGTGGCTGAATTGACAACTCAGTTGCTAATACTTGAGAATATTCTTTGGCTCCCCTTGTGTCGAATCAATAAATTTAGGTTGAATACTCTACCCTCGAAAGCTGTTGCGATCCCCTACACTTGTGGGTTATCATTCAGCTGCATTTTGGTGGAACTGCACAAATGTACGGATGGAACTGGCATATATACAGAGTGCGAGGTGCCAAGTAAAAATTACCGACACCAACCCTGCTCCATCTAAGCATTGGCATCCACCACCGTCAGTGGGATGTGTCACGCTCACTATGGACGGATCTTTCTCGACAGCAAATCCTCTAACCAAATACTAGTAGCTTAGACTTGAAAAAAAATACTAGTAGCTTATATTGGCAGTTTTCTAGGGTGTACTCTTTTCTGAAAGAAGCACCAATCTATTTTTCTTTATTTGTACATAGAGTCACAACTTTGACCCAAAGGTCCAGAGCTATTTTAGGGTGATTGGCTTAGTACTCGGAGACTAATTGTAAGCTTGATTTTTATTAGCTGTCACACTGATTGTAAGCATGAGCAGATGGAAGATTAGGTTAGTGCGAAGCTTACCTTAAACCCTTTCGACGTCGTTGAAATGAGGCGAGCGTCAAGGGAACCATGGAGAATGGCGGGGAAGCAACATCGCGCCATTCGGCATCCTATTGCGGTGGGAGAACGAATACTCATGTGGCTCCGGCTGGCTCTGCACCCTCAGGAATGGCACACCGTACTCGATCGATTCGTTATCCTCTGGGTGCTCGACCTTCGACCTGTACGCCCACCACCTCCGCCTGACTTTCGCCTCGAGCGAATCTGTCTACTCCATCGCCCAGAGGAGATACTCGATGAACTCTAAGGACTGCGGCGTGACTGCCGCTGAGGAGTACATCGCCGCCCTCATCGCCGTTGTCTCGCTCTTTCGCATACATTGCCACATGGCCCTCACTATCCTTAGAGGATCTCCTTCAACCTGGCTAACTTTTCCTGGTCGCCGCCGGTGATCTGCTTGATTCGCTACTACATCCTCTCCATAGATGTCCTTCTGAGTGGTCCGGTGCTAGCTTTCGAAGATGGGAGGAGAGACGGTGGTCTTGCAATAGAGAAGAGGGAGAGGCGAGACGATGGTTTTGGAATGGAGATGATGGAGAGGAGAGGTTTCCCTGCCTTTCGGTCGCTGGCAGGTGGGCCCCGTGCTTGGTGGGACCCATGTGTCAGTGTCTCAATGGCAGGATGGGCTACGTCAGGGGATCCTCGTCCGAGGAGAGAGAAGGTGTTTTTGCAATGGAGAAGAGGGAGAGGAGTGTGCGGCAGCGATTTAGGATTGGACGAGAGGGCTGGCGCGCTGTGACTGGATCAAAATCAAAATCAATTTACCCTTAAATTAAGAAAGCGACCCCACATTAACTAGTCTCCCTTTTATTCTGGGTCATAATTGACCATGATTTTCACAAATAAAATATATGTTATACATTGCAAAAAATATAATTTGAAAGTACATTCAGATACGAACCAAACGATACAATTTTTGGTGACATGCGTTCACATTTTGCTTGTCAAATATAGTACATGGTCAAACTTTGACCCAAAATACGCAAAAACAAAAAATACCTCCAAGACCAGCACCGCTCCTCTCCTCTTAAACCACCGCCGCTCCTCTCTTGTTCCAATCTAAATCCAGCACCGCTTCTCTCCTCTTCCATTTCAAAACCACCGCCCCTCCTCTCCTGTTCCAATCCAAAACCAGCGTTGCTCCTCTCCCGTTCTAATCCAAAACCAGCTCTGCTCCTCTCCTCTTCCATTCAAAAACCACCGCCGGCGAGTAAAGTTGCTGTGGAGAAGTAGATCGATGGAGGAGTATAACCGATACGTGAGGATCGCAGACGGCGACCCTGTGAAGCTAGTTAGGATGTTGGAGATACAGTCTTGGTTTGACAACAAGGACCAACTAGCGGCGACGGCGACATCCATGGCCAGATATCTGCAACAGAGCGAAAATGTGGTGATACTCCCGAAGGGAGTCGCGCGGGACTACATAGAGCTGCTCCTCTGGGCCATGGAGCAAACAGATTCACCGAATCCGATCGTGAGGGAGCGGTGGTAGGAGTATCGATCCCAGATGGAGCATCCACCAGATATTGAAGGATCGAGCATCTACAGGGTGTCGTTTGTGAGGGTGTCATGCCAGAGCGAGCCGATGGAGTCTTCCTCGACCGAACACAGCTGCAAGAGGAGAAAAGCAGTTGGCCCGATGACGCTTCCCCCGCCATCCTCTCCCTCGCCGTTCACATCGTCTCACGGGGCGGCTGTCTGCCGCCGAGGAATAGGAGGGGACTGCCCCCCCCCCCCAGCCCAATAGTCGGGCAGGTTGTGAATTGTCAGGAAGAGCTTAGGATTGTCAGTATTTGCAGGATGTGAATTGTGTTTTGTGTTGTGTATTTTGAGAGTACTTTCATATATGAATGTCTTTTGAATTTCAGATCTACAGTATTGAGCATATGAAGTATTTTATGAATTCTAGAGATCTATTTTTAGCACTTAAAAAGTAGTTTAGGAGTATAAAAGTGCAGACAAAGTGATTCTCACAGAAGAAACTACAAGTTTCAGTTTTAGATAAGAAACTACAAGTTCAGTTTCAGATAAGAAACTGCAACTTTCAGAGGTAGACCATTTATATTAACACGACCTTTTCAAACAGGGTTAACATCATGTTGGAAGTTTTATTCATGGTCAAAAATGGAACTACCAGCCAGTTAACATCATGCTGATCAACATTCATGCATAGCACATCTTCATATGATGCACAGTCAAAAAGATATGCTATTTTCAAAATGCCCACACAATGTCGAGAGTGCAAAAAACAGAGAAAACGAGGGACGAAGTTTTGGCAAGTGTTGGACGTGGTGTGCGTAGATGACAATGGGGGCCCACACGTCAATAATGGCAGAGGCCAAAAATTTGGAGATATTTTCCCTGCATCAGGTGGAATCAAACCCGGGCGGAACAGCTGTCGGGTAGTGTCACTTGGCCACTGGGCTATGATATGTCTCCAATGTATCTATAATTTTTGATTGTTCCATGCTATTATATTATCTGTTTTGGATGTTTAATGGGCTTTAATATGCACTTTTATATTATTTTTGGGACTAACCTATTAACCGAAGGCCCAGTGCCAGTTGCTGTTTTTTTGCCTATTTCAGTGTTTTATAAAAAAGGAATATCAAACAGAACCCAAACGGAATGAAACCTTCGCGAGGATCGTTTTTTGAACAAACGCAATCCAGGAGACTTGTAGTGGAAGTCAAGGAAGTGACGAGGCGGCCACGAGGCAGGGAGGCGCGCCCAGGGGGGTAGGCGCCCCCACCTCCCACCCTCGTGGGCCCCTCGTAGCTCCACCGACCTACTTCTTTCGCCTATATATACTCTTATACCCTGAAAACATCCAGGGGAGCCATGAAACCACTTTTCCACCGCTGCAACCTTCTATACCCGTGAGATCCCATCTTCGGGCCTTTTCTGGCACTCCGCCGGAAGGGGAATCGATCACGGAGGGCTTCTACATCAACACCATACCCTCTCCGATGATGTGTGAGTAGTTTACCGCAGACCTTCGGGTCCATAGTTATTAGCTAGATGGCTTCTTCTCTCTTTTGGATCTCAATACCAAGTTCTCCTCGGTCTTCTTGGAGATCTATTCGATGTAATACTTTTTGCGGTGTGTTTGCCGAGATCCGATGAATTGTTGGTTTATGATCAAGATTATCTATGAACAATATTTGATTCTTCTCTGAATTCTTATATGTATGATTTGATATCTTTGCAAGTCCCTTCGAATTCAGTTTGGTTTGACCTACTAGATTGATCTTTCTTGCAATGGGAGAAGTGCATAGCTTTCGGTTCAATCTTGTGCTGTCCTTTCCCAGTGACAGTAGGTGCAGCAAGGCACGTATTGTATTGTTTCCATCGAGGATAAAAATATGGGGTTTATATCATATTGCTTGAGTTTATCCCTCTACATCATGTCATCTTGCCTAATGTGTTACTCTGTTCTTATGAACTTGATACTCTAGATGCATGCTAGATAGCGGTCGATGTGTGGAGTAATAGTAGTAGATGCAGAATCGTTTCGGCCTACTTAACATGGACATGATGCCTATGTTCATGATCATGCCTACATATTCTTATAACTATGCACTTTTCTATCAATTGCTCGGAAGTAATTTGTTCACCCACCGTAATATATGCTATCATGAGAGAAGCCACTAGTGAAACCTATGGCCCCCGGGTCTATTCTACATCATATTAGTTTCCCGTCAACTAGCTATTTCTGTCGTTGTTTATTTTGCAATCTTTACTTTCCAATCTATACAACAAAAATACCAAAAATATTTATCTTATTATCTTTATCTTATCTCACTTTTGCAAGTGGTTGTGAAGGGGTTGACAACCCCTTTATCACGTTGGTTGCAAGGTTCTTGATTGTTTGTGCAAGTACTAGGCGATTTGCGTGTAGTCTCCTACTGGATTGATACCTTGGTTCTCAAAAATTGAGCGAAATACTTACGCTACTTTGCTGCATCACCCTTTCCTCTTCAAGGGAAAACCAACGCATGCTCGAAAGGTAGCAAGAAGGACTTCTGGCGCCGTTGACGGGGAGATCTACGCACAAGTCAATACATACCAAGTACCCATCACAAACTCTTCTCCCTCGCATTACATTATTTTCCATTTGCCTCTCATTTTCCATTCCCCCACTTCTAAAAGGATTTTCAAAAACCTTTGCCTTTTCTTCGCCCTCCTTCCGTTCGATCTTGTGTTACCATGTGCCTTATTTTTGCTTGCATCTTTGCTTGCTAAAAGTTTATGGATCCTCATCCCCTTGCTAATATTTTTAAGAGATCCAATTATGATGAACCAATTTCTAGTGATTTGAGTGCACTAGATTATCTTTATGAGGTTTTGCTTGAAATTCGTGAATCCGAAAATTGTGATGAAGAAATTTATGAAGAGATTCGCGATAGCTCCTTGAATAAAAAGCATGATTGCAATGATTTTACTATAAATTCTCTTGATGTCAATTGTGCTAATAATATGCAAAACCCTAAGCTTGGGGATGCTAGTTTTGCTTTGTCTACTACTTGTTGCAATGATCATGATTGGGGTGATTCTTCTTATGATCTTGAAAATTTATTTAAGCCCCATGATGAATATGAGATTGATAATAGTGTTTGAAATAATATTGAAAGTGGGTTTGTAAGAGTGTCAACTTTAGATCCCACATATTTGGAGAATGTTCAATCTTATGGTATTTTTCATAAAAGTGGGTTTGGAGAGGTCATGACTTTAGTTAATGATAATCCTACTATTTTGGAAGAGTGTCAACTTCGCATGCATGTGGATCGTGTTGAGAATATGTTATGTGATAGCTATTTTGTTGAATTTGCCTATGATCCTACATGTAATTATTATGAGAGAGGAAAATATGGTTGTAGAAATTTTTATCTTACTAAATTACCTCTTGTCATGTTGAGATTGCTATCGTCTCTTTCTTCTTCCTTGCGTATGCTAATTTTTGCTTGCTATGATAATTTGTTTGCTTATAAAATGCCTATGCATAGGAATTATGTTAGACTTAGATGTGTTTATCATGTGTTCTATGATGCTCTCTTTGTGCTCTAATTCTTGTCTTTGTTGTGAGCATCATTAAAGTTATCAATGCCTGGCTAGGGGCGTTAAGCGATAGCGCTTGTTGGGAGGCAACCCAATTCTTTTTGTTTTTTGTTTTTGTTCCTATTTAGTAATAAATAATTAATCTAGCCTCTGGTTAGATGAGGTTTGATGTTTTAACTAGTGTTTGTGCCAAGTAAAACCTATAGGATCTTCTTGGATGATAATTATTTGATCTTGCTGAAAAAGATAGAAACTTTCTTCTCACGAAAACAATTGTTAAAAATCACCAGAGAGTGATAAAATACTGATTACAATTGCAGTAGATCAATAAACAAATTATACGGATCGTCCTATTTTTGCAGAATTTTTGGAGTTACATAAGTATGAGTTTGAATCAGATTGCTACAGACTGTTTTGTTTTGACAGATTCTGTTTTTCGTGTGTTGTTTGCTTATTTTGATGAATCTATGGCTAGTATCGGGGGTATGAACCATAGATAAGTTGGAATACAGTAGGTTTAACACCAATATAAAAAAATAATGAGTTCATTACAGTACCTTAAAGTGGTGGTTTGTTTTCTTACACTAATGGAGCTCATAAGATTTTCTGTTGAGGTTTTGTGTTGTGAAGTTTTCAAGTTTTTGGGTAAAGATTTGATGGATTTCGGAATAAGGAGTGGAAAGAGCCAAAGCTTGGGGATGCCCAAGGCACCCCAAGGTAAAATTCAAGGACAACCAAAAGCCTAAGCTTGGGGATGCCCGGGAAGGCATCCCCTCTTTCGTCTTCGTCTATCAGTAACTTTACTTGAGGCTATATTTTTATTCACCACATGATATGTGTTTTGCTTGGAGTCTCTTATATGTTTTGAGTCTTTGCTTTTTAGTTTACCACAATCATCCTTGCTGTACACACCTTTTTGAGAGACACACATGAATCGGAATTTATTAGAATACTCTATGTGCTTCACTTATATCTTTTGAGCTAGATAATTTTGCTCTAGTGCTTCGCTTATATCTTTTTAGAGCACGGTGGTGGTTTTATTTTATAGAAATTATTGATCTCTCATGCTTCACTTATATTATTTTGAGAGTCTTTTAGAACAGCATGGTAATTTGCTTTGGCTATAAAATTAGTCCTAATATGATGAGCATCCAAGATGGGTATAATAAAAACTATCATATAAAGTGCATTGAATACTATGAGAAGTTTGATTCCTTATGATTGTTTTGAGATATGAAGATGGTGATATTAGAGTCATGCTAGTTGAGTAGTTGTGAATTTGAGAAATACTTGTGTTAAAGTTTGTGATTCTCGTAGCATGCACGTATGGTGAACCGTTATGTGATAAGTATGTGGTTGGACTTTGAAGGTTTTATTGACACTGTCTCTAATTATTGGAATAACTGCACCTTCTATGCTGACTCAGCAAAAAACTTGGTGGCTAGGTTTAAATCCATTAGAAAAGGACTGAAAATTTGGAGCAAGCAACTTCCACATCTTAATAAAACCATTGAAAACTGATGCTTTTATGTTAAGCTCCTTGATGGTATTGAAGATCAAAGAGATCTCTTTCAACATGAGAAGAACTTCGGGAAGTTATTGATTAGGCACACCAATAAACTTCTTGAGGACAAAAGGAAATATTGGAGAATCAGAGCCAACATTAGATGGGCTCAGCTGGGTGATGAAAACACCAAAAAAATCATGCTATAGCCACTCATGTTTTCAGAAGTAATTATATTACTTTCCTAATCAACTCTGACAACCTGATTGTTAATGATCATGAGCAGAAAGCAGCTATCCTGTGGAATTCATTCAAAAACAGGATTGGCACTGCTAGCACATCCCAGATGAATTTCAACATTGATCACCTCTCCAGATCAATTAATCAAGAGGAGTTGGAGCAACCTTTCTGTATGAAAGAAGTGGATGATATCATTAGTTCTATGCCTAATGACAAATCCCCTAGACCTGATGGTTTTAATGGCATTTTCATGAAGAAATGCTAGCATATCATTAAAGAGAGCATCTATAAGTTTCTTCTGGATTTCCAATCAAAGAGTGTGGATCTTGCTCCAATTAATACTGCTTATATTGCCCTGATCCCTAAGAAAGAAAACCCTGAAACTCCCAATGATTTCAAGCCCATCTCCTTGGTAAGTATGCCTATCAAAATCCTCACTAAGCTTCTTGCAAACAAAGTCCAAAAATGCATCATTCCTGTGATAAGCAAGAATCAATATGGTTTCATCAAAACCAGGAATATTCAGGATTGTCTTGCATGGTCTTTTGAGTAAATCCATATGTGCCACAAATCTAAGAAAGAAATTGTCATTTTCAAAGTAGACTTTGAGAAAGCATTTGACAAAATCAACTATGGGGCCATTCTTTTCATGCTCAAACACTTGGGATTTGGAGACAAATGGATTAGATGGATCAATAACATCCTACAGACTGCTTCTGCTTCTGTAATTTTAAATGGTGTACCTGGGAAGAAAATCAATTGTAAATGTGGAGTAAGACAAGGGGACCCTCTCTCCCCTCTATTATTTGTTATTGCTGCTGAATTACTACAGATTCTGATCAACCAAGCCTGGCACAATGGCCACATCAATACTCCCATTGAGCAACCTGCTTCCATGTCATATCCTATTGTCCAATATGCTGATGACACCTTAATTATTATGCCAGTTGTGCCTCATCAGATCTCACATGTCATGGAAACTCTAAAGATTTTTTCAGATTTCACTGGGCTTCAGGTGAATTACCACAAGTCTTCGCTTGTACCCATTAACATCTCTAATGAAAAAGCCACTCAACTTGCTAATATTCTAGGCTGTAAAAAATAAAGCATGCCTTTCACCTACCTAGGATTGCCAATGGGGTCCACTAGACCAAGAGTTGAGGAATTCATGCCAATGGTTTCAAGACTGGATAAAAGGTTATCTGGGGTTGCAACAATGATGTCTTATTCAGGTAGGCTCACCCACCTAAAGGCTATTATCACTGCACTACCTATATTTGCCATGTGCTGTATCAGGGTACCCCTCACCATCTTGGATCATTTTGAAAAATCTGGCAGAAGTTTTCTCTGGTATGGTAAGGACATCAATAAATTTGGTAAGTGCCTTGTAAAGTGGGAACAAGTTTTCTTACCCAAGGATGCTGGTGGTCTTGGTGTTCTAGATCTTAGAGCACACAACAAAGCTTTGTTAACCAAATTTTTGCACAAGTTTTTCAATAAACAGGATATCCCATGGGTGCAACTTATTTGGAGCAAATACTATGGAAATGGTGAATTACCACACTTCCCAACTAGGCTTGGATCTTTCTGGTGGAGAGATTGTTGCTCTATTCTTGACAAATACAAGAACCTCACAACCTGCTCTACTGGTATTGGTGACACCATTTCTTTATGGCATGACAAATGGAATGACAATCCAATGAAAGAGAGTTTCCCACACCTGTACTCATATACCATAAATAAAGACATCTCACTCTAGAAGGCTTGCATTGAAAGTGAGAATGACTTCTATAGCATGTTCCATCTACCTATTGTTGGGGAACGTAGTAATTTCAAAAAAATTCCTACGCACATGCAAGATCATGGTGATGCATAGCAACGAGAGGGGAGAGTGTGATCTACGTACCCTTGTAGATCGACAACGGAAGCGTTAACTTGGTTGATGTAGTCGTACGTCATCACGGCCCGACCGATCAAGCACCGAAACTACGGCACCTCCGAGTTCTAGCACACGTTCAGCTCGATGACGATCCCCGGACTCCGATCCAGCAAAGTGTTGGGGAAGAGTTCCGTCAGCACGACGGCGTGGTGACGATCTTGATGTACTACCGTCGCAGGGCTTCGCCTAAGCACCGCTACAATATTATCGAGGACTATGGTGGAAGGGGGCACCGCACACGGCTAAGAATATGATCACGTGGATCAACTTGTGTCTCTAGGGGGTGCCCCTGCCTCCGTATATAAAGGCTCGAAGAGGGGGTGTGGCCGGCCATGATAGGGCGCGCCAGGAGGAGTCCTACTCCCTCCGAGAGTAGGATTCCCCCCCTTTCCTAGTTGGAATAGGATTCGCGGAGGAGAGAGAGGAGGAAGGGGGGCCGGCCCCCTCTCCTTGTCCTATTCGGACCAAGGTAGGCGAGGGGCGTGCGACCCATCTCTGGATGCCTCTCCTCTCTTCCACTAAGGCCCACTAAGGCCCATATATCTCCCGGGGGGTTCCGGTAACCTCCCGGTACTCCGGTAAAATCCTGATTTCACCCGGAACACTTCCGATATTCAAATATAGGTTTCCAATATATCAATCTTTATGTCTCGACCATTTCGAGACTCCTCGTCATGTCCGTGATCACATCCGGGACTCCGAACAACCTTCGGTACATCAAAACGCATAAACTCATAATATAATTGTCATCGAAACCTTAAGCATGCGGACCCTACGGGTTCGAGAACAATGTAGACATGACCGAGACACGTCTCCGGTCAATAACCAATAGCAGGACCTGGATGCCCATATTGGTTCCTACATATTCTACGAAGATCTTTTATCGGTCAGACCGCATAACAACATACATTGCTCCCTTTGTCATCGGTATGTTACTTGCCTGAGATTCGATCGTCAGTATCCAATACCTAGTTCAATCTCGTTACCGGCAAGTCTCTTTACTCGTTCCGTAATACATCATCCCGCAACTAACTCATTAGTTGCAATGCTTGCAAGGCTTAAGTGATGTGCATTACCGAGAGGGCCTAGAGATACCTCTCCGACGATCGGAGTGACAAATCCTAATCTCGAAATACGTCAACCCAACATGTACCTTTGGAGACACCTGTAGAGCACCTTTATAATCACCCAGTTACGTTGTGACGTTTGGTAGCACACAAATTGTTCCTCCGGCACACGGGAGTTACATAATCTCATAGTCATAGGAACATGTATAAGTCATGAAGAAAGCAACAGCAACATACTAAACGATCGGGTGCTAAGCTAATGGAATGGGTCATGTCAATCAGATCATTCAACTAATGATGTGATCCCGTTAATCAAATGACAACTCCTTTGTCCATGGTTAGGAAACATAACCATCTTTGATTAATGAGCTAGTCAAGTACAGGCATACTAGTGACACTCTGTTTGTCTATGTATTCACACATGTATTATGTTTCCGGTTAATACAATTCTAGCATGAATAATAAACTTTTATCATGATATAAGGAAATAAATAATAACTTTATTATTGCCTCTAGGGCATATTTCCTTCAGTCTCCCACTTGCACTAGAGTCAATAATCTAGATTACACAGTAATGATTCTAACACCCATGGAGCCTTGGTGTTGATCATGTTTTGCTCGTGGAAGAGGCTTAGTCAACGGGTCTGCTATATTCAAATCTGTATGTATCTTGCAAATCTCTATGTCTCCCACCTGGACTAAATCCCGGATGGAATTGAAGCGTCTTTTGATGTGCTTGGTTCTTTTGTGAAATCTGGTTTCCTTCGCCAAGGCAATTGCACCAGTATTGTCACAAAAGATTTTCATTGGACCCGATGCACTAGGTATGACACCTAGATCGGATATGAACTCCTTCATCCAGACTCCTTTGTTTGCTGCTTCCGAAGCAGCTATGTACTCCGCTTCACATGTAGATCCTGCCACGACGCTTTGTTTAGAACTGCACCAACTGACAGCTCCACCGTTTAATGTAAACACGTATCCGGTTTGCGATTTAGAATCATCCGGATCAGTGTCAAAGCTTGCATCAACGTAACCGTTTACGATGAGCTCTTTGTCACCTCCATATACGAGAAACATATCCTTAGTCCTTTTCAGGTATTTCAGGATGTTCTTGACCGCTGTCCAGTGATCCGCTCCTGGATTACTTTGGTACCTCCCTGCTAGACTTATAGCAAGGCACACATCAGGTCTGGTACACAGCATTGCATACATGATAGAGCCTATGGCTGAAGCATAGGGAACATCTTTCATTTTCTCTCTATCTTCTGCAGCGGTCGGGCATTGAGTCTGACTCAACTTCACACCTTGTAACACAGGCAAGAACCCTTTCTTTGCTTGATCCATTTTGAACTTCTTCAAAATCTTGTCAAGGTATGTGCTTTGTGAAAGTCCAATTAAGCGTCTTGATCTATCTCTATAGATCTTTATGCCTAATATATAAGCAGCTTCACCGAGGTCTTTCATTGAAAAACTCTTATTCAAGTATCCCTTTATGCTATCCAGAAATTCTATATCATTTCCAATCAGTAATATGTCATCCACATACAATATCAGAAATGCTACAGAGCTCCCACTCACTTTCTTGTAAATACAGGCTTCTCCAAAAGTCTGTATAAAACCAAATGCTTTGATCACACTATCAAAGCGTTTATTCCAACTCCGAGAGGCTTGCACCAGTCCATAAATGGATCGCTGGAGCTTGCACACTTTATTAGCTCCCTTTGGATCGACAAAACCTTCCGGTTGCATCATATACAACTCTTCTTACAGAAATCCATTCAGGAATGCAGTTTTGACATCCATCTGCCAAATTTCATAATCATAAAATGCGGCAATTGCTAACATGATTCGGACAGACTTAAGCATCGCTACGGGTGAGAAGGTCTCATCGTAGTCAACCCCTTGAACTTGCCGGAACCCTTTTGCGACAAGTCGAGCTTTGTAGACAGTAATATTACCGTCAGCGTCAGTCTTCTTCTTGAAGATCCATTTATTCTCAATTGCTTGTCGATCATCGGGCAAGTCAACCAAAGTCCACACTTTGTTCTCATACATGGATCCCATCTCAGATTTTATGGCTTCAAGCCATTTTGCGGAATCTGGGCTCACCATCGCTTCTTCATAGTTCGTAGGTTCATCATGATCTAGCAGCATGACTTCCAGAACAGGATTACCGTACCACTCTAGCGCGGATCTCAATCTGGTTGATCTACGAGGTTCAGTAGTATCTTGTCCTGAAGTTTCATGATCATTATCATTAGCTTCCTCACTAATTGGTGTAGGTCTCGCAGAAACAGTTTTCTGTGATGTACTACTTTCCAATAAGGGAGCAGGTACAGTTACCTCGTCAAGTTCTACTTTCCTCCCACTCACATCTTTAGAGAGAAACTCCTTCTCCAGAAAGTTTCTGAACTTAGCAACAAAAGTCTTGCCTTCGGATCTGTGATAGAAGGTGTATCCAATAGTTTCCTTTGGATATCCTATGAAGACACATTTCTCCGATTTTGGTTCGAGCTTATTAGGTTGAATCTTTTTCACATAAGCATCGCAGCCCCAAACTTTCAGAAACGACAACTTTGGTTTCTTGCCAAACCATAGTTCATAAGGCGTCGTCTCAACGGATTTTGATGGTGCCCTATTTAACGTGAATGCGGCCGTCTCTAAAGCATAACCCCAAAACGATAGCGGTAAATCAGTAAGAGACATCATAGATTGCACCATATCTAGTAAAGTACGATTACGACATTCGGACACACCATTACGCTGTGGTGTTCCGGGTGGCGTGAGTTGCGAAACTATTCCGCATTGTTTCAAATGTACACCAAACTCGTAACTCAAATATTCTCCTCCATGATCAGATCGTAGAAACTTTATTTTCTTGTTACGATGATTTTCAACTTCACTCTGAAATTCTTTGAACTTTTCAAATGTTTCAGACTTATGTTTCATTAAGTAGATATACCCATATCTACTTAAGTCATCTGTGAAGGTGAGAAAATAACGATATCCGCCACGAGCCTCAATATTCATCGGACCACATACATCTGTATGTATGATTTCCAACAAATCTGTTGCTCTCTCCATAGTACCGGAGAACAGTGTTTTAGTCATCTTGCCCATAAGGCACGGTTCGCAAGTACCAAGTGATTCATAATCAAGTGGTTCCAAAAGTCCATCAGTATGGAGTTTCTTCATGCGCTTTACACCGATATGACCTAAACGGCAGTGCCACAAATAAGTTGCACCATCATTATCAACTCTGCATCTTTTGGTTTCAACATTATGAATATGTGTGTCACTACTATCGAAATAAGAATAGACCACTCTTCAAGGGTGCATGACCATAAAAGATATTACTCATATAAATAGAACAACCATTATTCTCTGATTTAAATGAATAACCGTCTCGCATCAAACAAGATCCAGATATAATGTTCATGCTTAACGCTGGCACCAAATAACAATTATTTAGGTCTAATATTAATCCCGAAGGTAGATGTAGAGGTAGCGTGCCGACTGCGATCACATCGACTTTGGAACCGTTTCCCACGCGCATCGTCACCTCGTCCTTAGCCAATCTTCGCTTAATCCGTAGTCCCTGTTTTGAGTTGCAAATATTAGCAACAGAACCAATATCAAATACCCAGGTGCTACTGCGAGCATTAGTAAGGTACACATCAATAACATGTATATCACATATACCTTTGTTCACCTTGCCATCCTTCTTATCCGCCAAATACTTGGGGCAGTTCCGCTTCCAGTGACCAGTCTGCTTGCAGTAGAAGCACTCAGTTTCAGGCTTAGGTCCAGACTTGGGTTTCTTATCTTGAGCAGCAACTTGCTTGCTGTTCTTCTTGAAGTTCCCCTTCTTCTTCCCTTTGCCCTTTTTCTTGAAACTAGTGGTCTTGTTGACCATCAACACTTGATGCTCCTTCTTGATTTCTACCTCCGCAGCTTTCAGCATTGCGAAGAGCTCGGGAATAGTCTTATTCATCCCTTGCATATTATAGTTCATCACGAAGCTCTTGTAGCTTGCTGGCAGTGATTGGAGAATTATGTCAATGACGCAATCATCTGAAAGATTAACTCCCATTTGAATCAAGTGATTATTATACCCAGACATTTTGAGTATATGCTCACTGACAAAACTGTTCTCCTCCATCTTGCAGCTATAGAACTTATTGGAGACTTCATATCTCTCAATCCGGGCATTTGCTTGAAATATTAACTTCAACTCCTGGAACATCTCATATGCCCCATGACGTTCAAAACATCGTTGAAGTCCCGGTTCTAAGCCGTAAAGCATGGCACATTGAACTATCGAGTAGTCATCAGTTTTGCTCTGCCAGACGTTCATAACATCTGGTGTTGCTCCAGCAGCAGGCCTAGCACCCAGCGGTGCTTCCAGGACGTAATTCTTCTGTGCAGCAATGAGGATAATCCTCAAGTTACGGACCCAGTCCGTGTAATTGCTACCATCATCTTTCAACTTTGCTTTCTCAAGGAACGCATTAAAATTCAACAGAACAACAGCACGGGCCATCTATCTACAATCAAACATACATAAGCAAGATACTATTAGGTACTAAGTTCATGATAAATTTAGGTTCAATTAATCATATTACTTAAGAACTCCCACTTAGATAGACATCCCTCTAATCCTCTAAGTGTTTACGTGATGCAAATTAACTAAACCATGTCCGATCATCACGTGAGATGGAGTAGTTTCATTGGTGAACATCACTATGTTGATCATATCTACTATATGATTCACGCTCGACCTTTTGGTCTCTGTGTTCTGAGGCCATATCTGTATATGCTTGGCTCGTCAAGTATAACCTGAGTATTCCGCGTGTGCAACTGTTTTGCACCCATTGTATTTGAACGTAGAGCCTATCACACCCGATCATCACGTGGTGTCTCAGCACGAAGAACTTTCGCAACGGTGCATACTCAGGGAGAACACTTCTTGATAATTTAGTGAGAGATCATCTTATAATGCTACCGCCAATCAAAGCAAGATAAGATGCATAAAAGATAAACATCACATGCAATCAATATAAGTGATATGATATGGCCATCATCATCTTGTGCTTGTGATCTCCATCTCTGAAGCGCCGTCATGATCACCATCGTCACTGGTGCGACACCTTGATCTCCATCGTAGCATCGTTGTCGTCTCGCCAATCTTATGCTTCCACGACTATCGCTATCGCTTAGTGATAAAGTAAAGCATTACAGCGCGATTGCATTGCATACAATAAAGCGACAACCATATGGCTCCTGCCAGTTGCCGATAACTCGGTTACAAAACATGATCATCTCATATAATAAATTTAGCATCATGTCTTGACCATATCACATCACAACATGCCCTGCAAAAACAAGTTAGACATCCTCTACTTGGTTGTTGCAAGTTTTACGTGGCTGTTATGGGCTTAAGCAAGAACCAATCTTACCTACGCATCAAAACCACAATGATAGTTTGTCAAGTTGGTGCTGTTTTAACCTTCGCAAGGACCGGGCGTAGCCACACTCGATTCAACTACAGTTGGAGAAACTGTCACCCGCAAGCCACCTATGTGCAAAGCATGTCGGGAGAACCTGTCTCGCGTAAGCGTACGCGTAATGTCGGTCCGGGCCACTTCGTCCAACAATACCGCCGAACCAAAGTATGACATGCTGGTAAGCAGTATGACTTATATCGCCCACAACTCACTTGTGTTCTACTCGTGCATATAACATCAACACGTAAAACCTAGGCTCTGATACCACTATTGGGAACGTAGTAATTTCAAAAAAAATCCTACGCACACGCAAGATCATGGTGATGCATAACAATGAGAGGGGAGAGTGTGATCTACGTACCCTTGTAGATCGACAACGGAAGCGTTAACTTGGTTGATGTAGTCATACGTCTTCACGGCCCGACCGATCAAGCACCGAAACTATGGCACCTCCGAGTTCTAGCACATGTTCAGCTCGATGACGATCCCCGGACTCTGATTCAGCAAAGTGTTGGGGAAGAGTTCCGTCAGCACGACGGCGTGGTGACGATCTTGATGTACTACCGTCGCAGGGCTTCGCCTAAGCACCGCTACAATATTATCGAGGACTATGGTGGAAGGGGGCACCGCACACGGCTAAGAATATGATCACGTGGATCAACTTGTGTCTCTAGGGGGTGCCCCTGCCTCCGTATATAAAGGCTCAAAGGGGGGTGCAGCCGGCCATGATAGGGCGCGCCAGGAGGAGTCCTACTCCCTCCGGGAGTAGGATTCCCCCCTTTCCTAGTTGGAATAGGATTCGCGGAGGAAAGAGAGGAGGAAGGGGGGCCGGCCCCCTCTCCTTGTCCTATTCGGAAGGGAGGGGAGGGGCGCGCGGCCCATCTCTGGCTGCCTCTCCTCTCTTCCACTAAGGCCCACTAAGGCCCATATATCTCCCGGGGGGTTCCGGTAACCTCCCGGTACTCCGGTAAAATCCCGATTTCACCCGGAACACTTCCGATATCCAAACATAGGTTTCCAATATATCAATCTTTATGTCTCAACCATTTTGAGACTCCTCGTCATGTCCGTGATCACATCTGGGACTCCGAACAACCTTCGGTACATCAAAACGCATAACCTCATAATATAACTGTCATCGAAACCTTAAGCGTGCGGACCCTACGGGTTCGAGAACAATGTAGATATGACCGAGACACGTCTCCGGTCAATAACCAATAGCGGGACCTGGATGCCCATATTGGTTCCTACATATTCTACGAAGATCTTTTATTGGTCAGACTGCATAACAACATACGTTGTTCCCTTTGTCATCGGTATGTTACTTGCCTGATATTCGATCGTCGGTATCCAATACCTAGTTCAATCTCGTTACTGGCAAGTCTCTTTACTCGTTCCGTAATACATCATCCCGTAACTAACTCATTAGTTGCAATGCTTGCAAGGCTTAAGTGATGTGCATTACCGAGAGGGCCCAGAGATACCTCTCCGATGATCGGAGTGACAACTCCTAATCTCGAAATACGTCAACCCAACATGTACCTTTGGAGACACCTGTAGAGCACCTTTATAATCACCCAGTTATGTTGTGATGTTTGGTAGCACACAAAGTGTTCCTCCGGCACACGGGAGTTACATAATCTCATAGTCATAGGAACATGTATAAGTCAGGAAGAAAGCAACAGCAACATACTAAACGATCGGGTGCTAAGATAATGGAATGGGTCATGTCAATCAGATCATTCAACTAATGATGTGATCCCGTTAATCAAATGACAACTCCTTTGTCCATGGTTAGGAAACATAACCATCTTTGATTAATGAGCTAGTCAAGTAGAGGCATACTAGTGACACTCTATTTGTCTATGTATTCACACATGTATTATGTTTTCGGTTAATACAATTCTAGCATGAATAATAAACTTTTATCATGATATAAGGAAATAAATAATAACTTTATTATTGCCTCTAGGGCATATTTCCTTCACCTATGTCTTCTGTGGCTGTCCAACAAAGCACTGAGTTAATGGCCCTCATTAATGGTGTGATGAGTAACAGGGAAACTAATACCTGGAAGTTTAAATGAGCTTCTGGACACTACAATGCTAAGAAAGTCTACTTTGAATATTTGGGATGCCCAGGGAAAGCTCCCAAGCCTTTCCGATGGATTTGGAAATCTGGTTGCCTACCTAAGCAAAAATTCTTTTTCTGGCTCCTTCTTCTGGACAGATTAAACACCAGAGATCTTCTCACCAGGAAAATTTTCTACATTGAGAGTACCGTCTGTGTTATGTGATGATCAGCCTAATGAGTACATGAAACATCTATTTTTCTCATGTGATTTCAGCCAAAACTTTTGGTTATCAATTGGTTTTGAATGGAACACTGACTTGAGCTGCAATGAGATGCTTATTGAAGCCAGAAACAGAACTCAGATTCAACCCTTTAAAGAATGCCTAATTGTTGGTTGTTGGACCATCTGGAAACATAGGAATGGCATCATTTTTACAACAAAGAAAGGGATTTGAGCTACTGTATCTCCTGTTTCAAGGATCACTTTGGCACCATCATGAAAAGAGTCAGACCTAGTTTAAAGGAGGGAATGCAAAGCTGGTTGGATTACTTGTAGATTCTCTGTTTATTCTACTGTTCTTTGTTGTAATCCATCTGTATATAACATCCCCCCAATATATCAATGAAAAAGAGTTACAGTAGGGTTTTTACCCTACTGTGTTTGCTCAAAAAAAAGTCGGAGCATGATTTATTTATTGATTGTCCTCCTTATGAGTGGCGGTCGGGGACGAGCGATGGTCTTTTCCTACCAATCTATCCCCCTAGGAGCATGTGCGTAGTACTTCGTTTCAAAAGATAATAGATTTTTGCAATAAGTATGTGAGTTCTTTGTGATTAATGTTGAGTCCATGGATTATACGCACTCTCACCCTTCCACCATTGCTAGCCTCTCTAATACCGTGCACCTTTCACCGGTATCATACACCCACCATATGCCTTCCTCAAGACAACCACCATACCTACCTATCATGGCATTTCCATAGCCATTCCGAGATATATTGCCATGCAACTTTCCACTATTCCGTTTATTATGACACGCTCCATCGTTGTCATATTGCTTTGCATGATCATGTAGTTGACATCGTATTTGTGGCAAAGCCACCTTCATAATTCATTTATACATGTCACTCTTGATTCATTGCATATCCTGGTACACTGCCGGGGGCATTCACAGAGAGTCATATTTTGTTCTAAGTATTGAGTTGTAATTCTTGAGTTGTAAGTAAATAAAAGTGTGATGATCATCATTATTAGAGCATTTTCCCAGTGAGGAAAGGATGATGGAGACCATGATTCCCCCACAAGTCGGGATGAGACTCTGGACGAAAAAAAAGAGGCCATAAAAAAGGAGAAAGGCCTAAATATAGAAAATAAAAAAAATGAGAGAAAAGAGAGAAGGGACAATGCTACTATCCTTTTACCACACTTGTGCTTCAAAGTAGCACCATGATCTTCATGATAGAGAGTCTCCTATGTTGTCACTTTCATATACTAGTGGGAATTTTACATTATAGAACTTGACTTATATATTCCGATGATGGGCTTCCTCAAAATGCCCTAGGTCTTCGTGAGCAAGCGAGTTGGATGCACACCCACTTAGTTTCTTTTGTTGAGCTTTCATACACTTATAGCTCTAGTGCATCCGTTGCATGGCAATCCCTACTCACTCACATTGATATCTATTGATGGGCATCTCCATAGCCCGTTGATACGCCTAGTTGATGTGAGACTATCTTCTCCTTTTTTGTCTTCTCCACAACCACCATTCTATTCCACATAAGTGTTATGTCCATGGCTCACGCTCTTGTATTGCGTGAAGATTGAAAACGTTTGAGAACATCAAAAGTATGAAACAATTGCTTGGCTTGTCATCGAGGTTGTGCATGATTTAAATATTTTGTGTGATGAAGATAGAGCATAGCCAGACTATATGATTTTGTAGGGATAACTTTCTTTGGCCATGTTATTTTGAGAAGACATGATTGCTTTATTAGTATGCTTGAAGTATTATTATTTTTATGTCAATATTAAACTTTTATTTTGAATCTTATGGATTTGACCATTCATGCCACAATAAAGAAAATTACATTGAAAATTATGCTAGGTAGCATTCCACATCAAATATCCTGTTTTTATCATTTACCTAGTCGAGGACAAGTAGGAATTAAGCTTGATGATGCTTGATACGTCTCCAGCGTATCTATAATTTTTTATTGTTACATGATATTACATTATCTGTTTTGGATGTTTAATGGGCTTTAATATGCACTTTTATATTATTTTTGGGACTAACCTATTAACCGGAGGCCCAGTGCCAGTTGCTGTTTTTCTGCCTATTTCAGTGTTTTATAGAAAAGGAATATCAAACGGAATCCAAATGGAATGAAACCTTCGCGAGGATCGTTTTTGGAACAAACGCAATCCAGGAGACTTGGAGTGGAAGTCAAGGAAGCAACGAGGCGGCCACGAGGTAGGGAGGCGCACCCAGGGGGTAGGCGCGCCCCCACCCTCGTGGGCCCCTCGTAGCTCCACCGACCTACTTCTTTCGCCTATATATACTATTATACCCTGTAAACATCCAGGGGAGCCACGAAACCACTTTTCCACTCCGCAACCTTTTGTACCCGTGAGATCCCATCTTGGGGCCTTTTCTGGTGCTCCACTGGAGGGGGAATCGGTCACGGAGGGCTTCTACATCAACACCATAGCCTCTCCGATGATGTGTGAGTAGTTTACCACAGACCTTCGGGTCCATAGTTATTAGCTAGATGGCTTCTTCTCTCTTTTTGGATCTCAATACCAAGTTCTCCTCGATCTTCTTGGAGATCTATGCGATGTAATACTTTTTGCTGTGTGTTTGCCGAGATCCGATGAATTGTGGGTTTATGATCAAGATTATCTATGAACAATATTTGATTCTTCTCTAAATTCTTATATGTATGATTTGATATCTTTGCAAGTCTCTTCGAATTATCAGTTTGGTTTGGCCTACTAGATCGATCTTTCTTGCAATGGGAGAAGTGCTTAGCTTTGGGTTCGATCTTGCGGTGTCCTTTCCCAGTGACAGTAGGGGCAGCAAGGCACGTATTTTGTTGTTGCCATCGAGGATAAAAAGATGGGGTTTATATCATATTGCTTGAGTTTATCCCTCTACATCATGTCATCTTGCCTAATGCGTTACTCTTTTCTTATGAACTTAATACTCTAGATGCATGTTGGATAGCGGTCGATGTGTGGAGTAATAGTAGTAGATGCAGAATCGTTTCGGTCTACTTGACACGGACTTGATGCCTATGTTCATGATCATGCCTAGATATTCTCATAACTATGCGCTTTTCTATCAATTGCTCGATAGTAATTTGTTCACCCACCGTAATATATGTTATCATGAGAGAAGCCACTAGTGAAACCTATGGCCCCCGGGTCTATTTTACATCATATTAGTTTCCAGTTGTAGGATCGAAAGTATGTCTAGAGGGGGGGTGATTAGACTACTTGACCAAATAAAAACTTAACCTTTTCCCAATTTTAGTTCTTGGCAGATTTTAGCTATCTTAGGACAAGTCAAGCAATCATCACACGATTCAAGCAAGCATGCAAAGAGTATATTGGCAGCGGAAAGTAAAGCATGCAACTTGCAAGAATATAAAGGTAAGGGTTTGGAGAATTCAAACGCTATTGGAGACACGGATGTTTTCCCGTGGTTCGGATAGGTGGTGCTATCCTACATCCACGTTGATGGAGACTTCAACCCACGAAGGGTAACGGTCGCGCGAGTCCACAGAGGGCTCAACCCACGAAGGGTCCACGAAGAAGCAACCTTGTCTATCCCACCATGGCCATCTCCCACGAAGGACTTGCCTCACTAGCGGTAGATCTTCACGAAGTAGGCGATCTCCTTGCCCTTACAAACTCCTTGGTTCAACTCCACAATCTTGTCGGAGGCTCCCAAGTGACACCTAGCCAATCTAGGAGACACCACTCTCCAAGAAGTAACAAATGGTGTGTTGATGATGAACTCCTTGCTCTTGTGCTTCAAATGATAGTCTCCCCAACACTCAACTCTCTCTCATAGGATTTGGATCTGGTGGAAAGAAGATTTGAGTGGAAAGCAACTTGGGGAAGGCTAGAGATCAAGATTCATATGGTTGGAATGGAATATCTTGGTCTCAACACATGAGTAGGTGGTTCTCTCTCAGAACATATGAGTTGGAATGGTGTATGTGTTCTGATTGCTCTCTCCACGAGTGAAGAGGAGGTGGAGGGGTATTTATAGCCTCCACACAAAATCCAACTGTTACACACAATCTACCAATCTCGGTGGGACCGAATCAAAAAACTTGGTCTGACCGAAATAGTAAACCTAGTGACCGTTAGGAATTTCGGTGGGACTGACATGCAACTCGGTAGGACCGATTCTGTTAGGGTTTGGGCATAACGTAATCTCGGTGAGACCGATTACACAAACTCGGTGAGACCGATTTTGGTAATAAGCTAACCAGAGAGTTGGTCAGGTAAACTCGGTGGGACCGATTTGCTCTTTCGGTAGACCGAAATGTTACAAAAAGGAAACAGAGAGTTTACATTGCAATCTCGGTGGGACCGATTCGCTCTTTCGGTGAGACCGAAAAGTTACAAAAGGGAAACAGAGAGTTTGCAATCCCATCTCGGTGAGACCGAGATCCTTATCGGTAGGACCGAATTGCTAGGGTTTGGCAGTGGCAAATGACAAGTGAAACTCGGTGGCGCCGGATTGAAAGAATCGGTATGACCGAGTTTGGCTTAGGGTTTAAGTCATTTGTGGCTATGGAAAAGTGGTTGAGGATTTTGGAGCATATCACCAAGCACATAAAGCAAGAGGCTCATTAAGCAACACCTCATCCCTCCTTGATAGTATTGGCTTTTCCTAAAGACTCAATGTGATCTTGGATCACTAAAATATAAAATGAAGAGTCTTGATCTTTTGAGCTTGAGCCAATTCTTTGTCCTTAGCATTTTGAGGGTTCCACTTTCACATCCATGCCATGCCAATCATTGAGCTTTCCTGAAATAATCATCTTGGAATAGCATTAGCTCAATGAGCTATATGTTGTTATGAATTACCAAAACCACCTAGGGATAGTTGCACTTTCAATCTCCCCCTTTTTGGTAATTGATGACAACATATGGATCAAAGCTTCGACAAATTATAATAATCATGAACTATATCGTCGCTTTGAGAAGTATGTGACAAGTAAGAGCTCCCCCTAAATTTGTGCATATTAAGAATTTTCTTTGGACTGCAAATGCACAAGGAATGAGAGTCATGGGTTACTCTTCCATGTCACATACATCTTGGTGGAGCGCTCAAAAATGATAAGAATGAAGTACATGCACTTGGCACCAAGAATAGTGAGTGATCACATAAGATAGATAGAATGATAATATTAAGCAAACATTAAGTGTAGCTTATGATCAAACACACGATCATCAATGTCTCACAGGCATAAGGACGTAGTATCTCACACACAAGCAAATAAAGTTCGAAAAAACACCAAATAAAACAAGAGAGAATAAAAGCAACACTCTCCCTCGAAGCCTATGATCTATACATTTTCTCCCCCTTTGGCAACAAGTTACCAAAAAGTTCCTAGAAAATGCATAGTGCTAAGTCGATACTCAGACTTGATCTTCAGGTGGTGGTGGAGTCCGGAGCACTCCAAGGACGAAGCCTTCTGTAGACGTGGTCGGAGTCGAGGCTGAAGTGGACGCTGGAGCTGGTGGAAATGAGGCTATAGCTGGTGCAGACGTGGTGGCTCTGGTGTCAGCAACTGGCACTGCAGACGACCTCAGACCTCGTGGCACCCTGGCAAAGGCATCAGTCGTAGTCCTGCCTCTCCTCTCATTCATGTCATCCTGGAGCTGCTCCACGGCAGTCTGTATCTCTGTCACCTTGATGTCCAAGTCATAGAACCTTTGTTCCATGATCCTCTCTAAGCTTGCCTGGTTCTGGGTCAGGGTTGCTAGTCCTTGCTCAATCCGCAGGGTGGACGCAATCAGGTAACCAAGCTGCTCTTGTTTGGTTTTCAGGAAGTATTCAGATGCCTCCTCTTGAGTTGGCATCCTGGCAGCTTTCTCCTTCTTCGCTTTCTCCTTCTTGGCTTGTGCTTGGGCAGATGATGGCTCATTCTCAGTCATGACCACTTGATTATCTTCAAAGTCTGGACGGATGGGCAGGTGTTCCTTATCCAATAAATACACTCCCGTGCCCATCTTTGAGTTGATGAGCTCCTGAATCTGAGGGGCATATCTACAGCTCCTCTTCTGATCTGCTGCTGTCCTCTTGATTGTTTCCACTGTGAGGCTCATGACTTCGAATTTCTGAGGCACATCAAACACATGAAGCAAATTTATTGAGTGACCTCTGATCATCTTGTGATCTCCAGACTTAGGCAAGAGGGTGTGCCTTAGTATCCAATTGATCGTAGGCAGACCTGATAGAAGATAATGCACTGAGCCAAACTTGACCGTGTCAAGTGCTTCATTTGGAATCTCCTTGTACATGTTGGACATAGAGTTGTGGTCCATCTTTTTCTTGGCATAAATGTCCAAGTCATCTGCTTGCTCCTCTGGGGCATTGATCAACTTTGCCCACTCCTCAATAGTTGATTGGTACCTTGTACCTTCAGACATCCATGTGATCCTCCCATCTGGGTAGAAGTGTGCTATGGAGTAAAATTGCATGATTAGCTCCTCGTTCCACTTTGTGAGCTTCTGCCCAACAAAGTCTGCAACTCCACAAGCACTAAAGCTATCATACACTCCAGGATAGTGTTCCTCATTTTCCTTCATGTAGGTCCAGTCGACCCATCTCATGTCACAAACTATTGGCTTCTTGTCAAGCAAAACTGTCTCATAGAAATCCTGCTGCTCCTTGGTGTGAAATCTATAGTCCACTACAGTCCTTCTCCTAGAAGCATACAGATCTGCTTCTCTCCACTTCCTCAGCCCTGAATCTCTCCTGAGCTTCATATCCTCAGCCACAGGATGAGCATCGTTGTGGTCTGGGATCTTGGGCTTGAGCTTCCTAAGAACACTCTCTTCCTCTTCTTCTGCAACTTCAGGCACTGGGGCCTTGTTCTTTTCAGTGGCTGGGATGCTTCTTGTGTTTCTCTTTGGTGCACTCTTTGGCTTAGATGCAGCCTTGGGTGCTTCCTTGGGCTTGGATGTAGTTGCCCCTGACCTTATGGCATCTCCCATAAGTTTCTGTGCCTTTGGTGCTGGAGCAACAACCTCTTCTTCTCCCTCAGAGTCTCTCCTCATGGAGGGTTTGCCAATAACTCTGGCAGTGGTAGTTCTGGCTCTCTTCTTCTTCTTATCTTGGCCACTTGCTTCCTCTTCAGACTCCATGGTGAACTTCATGATTTCTTCAGTTGCAGCCTTCCTAGGTTTGGAAGTGGGAACTCTTGCCTTAGACATGGGCTGCCTACCTGCTGGCCTTTTGATCTTCAGCCCTGGCTTTGTGCCTTGAGCTGGCTCAACTCTCTTTGATGTGGCCTCTTCCTCTGCCACATAATCTTCATCTTCAGAATCAGAAGTTCTCTTCTTCCTTTGTCTAGTGGCAGCTTTTGGCAGATTGCTTGGGGTACTCCTGCTGCCATCATCTGAAGAGCTGGAGGGACTAGTGCCCTCACTCATCACCACTTGCTGTTCTGACACATTCTGGCTGTCACTTTGGTCTAACATGATGCAAATCTGACTGCTGACCCTGTGAATAGATTATAGATGAGATAGAGTGGATGAGCATCACAAAATGCAGAGATTTTTGCAAAAGAATAATTCAAAAACTTGGTTTTAGTTTCCCACTGAAATCATCTCGGATCTACCGATTTTCAAACTCGGTGACACCGAAGTAGTTTTGGCACCAGAACTGGTGAACTCGGTCAGACCGAGTCACAGTTCGGTGGCACCGAGACTGCTAGGGTTTCACAGAGTTCCAAAATCGGTCACACCGATAAGTAATTCTCGGTCAGACCGAGTCTCACTTGTGCAATGGCATAAGCCAAATCAGTGGGACCGAGTTTTTCAACTCGGTGGGTCTGAGATGGTTTTGGCGGAAACCTAACCCTAAAATTTTTGAATTAAACCTAATCTACGAGTTCATAGACTGGATAGGAGTTTATCAAACGTGGCAAGAATCATGATGATCACAATGTGCTAGGAATCGGATTGGAGAATAGCACAAAGATCGAGTCCATACCCTAGTTCGGCGGAGACTCGCTACGGCGGCAACGGCAGGGCAGAATTCCCGTTGACGGCGACGGAGACCAGCGACTGGAGGCGGCTGGCGACGAGGAGGACGATCCGGAGACCCAGGAGGTAGAGCGAGCTATGCGCGGGCGAGGAGGTTTCGGAGAAATTTCCAAAATTTTGCCCGTCACTATATATAGCCCGACCCTATCGGTGTGACCGAGTGGAACAACTCGGTGGCACCGAGATGCAAAACTGTATACAGTTATTGCAACTCCGTGTGACCGAAAGGTTCAAATCGGTTGCACCGAGATCGAAAACCTAGATAAACTTAATGATCTCGGTAGGACCGAAAGTGGGGTATCGGTCAGACCGAGATTCATAAAGAGGTTTTGGAAGTTTAAGTCTATGATGAATCGGGGACTCCGAGCGCTCCTCACACAGAGTGGTTCGAATCTGACTTGATCAAATTTTGTGATGCAGCATGAATAGAGTTTGAGACGAGAAAAGCATAGATAGCTAGAGGAGGTTCTTAGGCATTCTTGTCCATCCACTTGGCGAAAGAAGATAAAGCCAAACAATCAAAACAACAAGTGGATGTCCTCGAATGAGTAAAATATGCAATCAACATGCTCACACAATAAGATGGCAAATGAAATATGTGGCAAAGCATGCACAACCAATTCTAACATCTATCAAGCAATTTGCGATGACTAGGTCATCTATATATGAGTATATTGACTTAGGAGTCAAGTGAGAACACTTGATCGTAGGTCATACTCATCGTTTAAGCTCAAGTGGGGTTACCACTTTTACATAAAGCATTGGTGTATTCACATCTTTAGAGTTGCTTTAGCTCAAGTTTTTAGAGTAAAGCTCCCCCTAGATGTGATATCCCCCCTAAGAGGGATGAACTAACCTTGGGTTTTGTCGATGATGACTTCATGTAGATGTCGAAGATGTGGATGCTCAACGTTGATGTAGATCACTTGGAGCTATCCATATGAGTGAATTGCACTTTCAATACCTACATGGGTTAGTCCCACAAGGAACAAACAAGGATATCCATAGACATAGAGTGATGCACACACAAGATGATGTCCATGAAAACTTTAGGTTACCTTGTCCCTTGTCTTACCAACACGAGGGTTTGTGACTCCTTGAACTAGTGCAAGATGTGGAAGTTGATTGCACTCGTTCTTGCCAAAATGATAAGAGTGAAGTATGTTGGCGGAGTCACCCTCGAGAACTCTCTAGTTCTTCTTCTTTTGGATCCACACCATCTTGATGGGAATCCTTGGAGTTGTAGTCGTACTTGATGAAGTGGAACTTGAAGTAGTCTTGGGAATCCACTTGACTAAGGTCTTAGGAGCTTCTTCAAATGCATCAATCTCCTCTTGAAGCTTGTCCTTGCCTTTTGGCTTGTAGTCTTGTGGTGGAAGATCATCTTGAGCTTGTGTCCCCTTGAAGGAAGTCTCATACTTCTCTTGTTGAGGAACAAACTTTGTCTTGGGGTATTGATCTTCTTCCCACTCAACTCCATTGGCATTGAACTTTCATTCAAAACCAACACCTTGATTCTTCCGGTGCATTCCTTGCTTGCGCACAATTTCCTCGAATTGCTTACTCCCGGCAAGGCTTTTGTACACTCCTTTCTCTATAATTCCCTTCAATAAGCTATTTTCTTGCTCAAGTGTAACTTGGCTAAGAGAATCATTAGTGGAATCAAGAGAACTACTAGAGGCAACAATATTGGATTTAGCATGATCATTGTTACTACTAGAGGAAGAATCTTTCTTGTTCTTGTTACTAGACTTGACTTGAGGCATGTAAGTGGATAAAAGTAAATGCTTGGCAATGTGAGAAGAACTTTTCTTGCGGAGATCATCATTGATTGCTTTTAAGAACTCATGCTCTTGCTCAAGATTGAGCTTTTCAAAGCGTAACTTCTCATGAGCTCTTAAAAGTTCTCGATGATCTTCGAAGATAGTTTCATGAGCTATCTTAAGAGTGTTTAGTTCTTTAGTTAGAGCCTCAATCTTCTCCTTATCATTGTCATTCGTTTTAGCATGATTAATTGATGTTTCACCATAGTACTCATCACTAGAGTTGTCAACAAGCAAATCATCATCACCTAACAAGTCATCTTCATCACTATTAAAATCAACATACTCGGGATGTGTTACCTTAGGACCTTTGGCCATGAAGCATCTTCCAATTCCTTCATTTGGTGAGTCAAATATGTCGTAGGAGTTGGTTGACACAAGTGCTAGACCGGCAACACCTTCATCTTGAGTATCTTCGGAGTCGGAGTGATAACTTCTCTCGGAGTGGCTGTCGGAGTCGGAGTCGGATACCCATTCACCAACATGAGCTTGATATCTTCGTTTTGTGTAGCTCCTTGATGATTTTTCCTTCCTTTCCGAATCCTTGCTTCTCCGTGAGTATCTTCGTTCATAACGATCATCTCTACTCCTTCTCTCTCTTGGTGGTGATTCTTTGCTTCTTCTTTTTGGAGAATCTTCTCTTCTCTTGTAGGGAGCCGTACACTCATTGGAATAGTGTCCGGGTCTTCCACAATTGTAGCAGTTTCGCTCTCCACTAGAGGATCTTTTGTCATTGTAGGACCTTGACTTGAAGCTTCTATCTTTGCTTCTACTCTTGTAGAATTTGTTGAAGTTCTTCACCATTAAGCTCAATTCTTCATTGAAGTTTTGCTTCTCACTTGATGATGTAGGGGCTTCACATGAGGCTTTGTAGGCACCACTTGATTTGTTGTGAAGTTCCTCTTTATCCTTAAGTGACATCTCATGAGCAACAATTCTTCCAATCACCTCCGTTGGCTTGAGATCTTTGTAATTGGGCATCATTTGAATCAATGTGCACACGGTATCATATTTTCCATCCAAGGCTCTTAGGATCTTCTTGATGATGAATCTATCGGTCATCTCTTCACTTCCTAAGCCGGCAATCTCATTTGTGATGAGAGCAAGCCTAGAGTACATTTCAGCGACACCTTCACCATCCTTTATCTTGAACTTGTCAAGTTGACTTTGGAGCACATCCAACTTGGATTCCTTGACGGAGTCGGTACCTTCGTGCATATCAATCAAAGTGTCCCAAATTTCCTTTGCATTCTCAAGACGGCTGATTTTTTTGAATTCTTCGGGGCACAATCCGTTGAAGAGAATATCACAAGCTTGAGCATTGTATTGCAACATCTTCAACTCATCTGCGGTAGCTTCACGGTTTGGTTCTCTCCCATCAAAGAAGTCACCTTGCAAACCAACACAAACAATAGCCCATACGGTGGGGTTATGTCCAAGAATATGCATTTTCATTTTATGCTTCCAACTAGCAAAATTAGTGCCATCAAAGTAAGGACCTCTACGGTGGTAATTTCCCTCGCTAGACGCCATACTCTCCTAGGTTGTGAAACCAAGGCTATGATCACCAAAGGCTATGGAGATCAAGGCAAATGGAGACCAAAGCTCTGATACCACTTGTAGGATTGAAAGTATGTCTAGAGGGGGTGATTAGACTACTTGACCAAATAAAAACTTAACCTTTTCCCAATTTTAGTTCTTGGCAGATTTTAGCTATCTTAGGACAAGTCAAGAAATCATCACACGATTCAAGCAAGCATGCAAAGAGTATATTGGCAGCGGAAAGTAAAGCATGCAACTTGCAAGAATATAAAGGTAAGGGTTTGGAGAATTCAAACGCTATTGGAGACACGAATGTTTTCCCGTGGTTTGGATAGGTGGTGCTATCCTACATCCACGTTGATGGAGACTTCAACCCACGAAGGGTAACAGTCGCGCGAGTCCATGGAGGGCTCAACCCACAAAGGGTCCACGAAGAAGCAACCTTGTCTATCCCACCATGGCCATCGCCCACGAAGGACTTGCCTCACTAGCGGTAGATCTTCACGAAGTAGGTGATCTCCTTGCCCTTACAAACTCCTTGGTTCAACTCCACAATCTTGTCGGAGGCTCCCAAGTGACACCTAGCCAATCTAGGAGACACCACTCTCCAAGAAGTAACAAATGGTGTGTTGATGATGAACTCCTTGCTCTTGTGCTTCAAATGATAGTCTACCCAACACTCAACTCTCTCTCATAGGATTTGGATCTGGTGGAAAGAAGATTTGAGTGGAAAGCAACTTGGGGAAGGCTAGAGATCAAGATTCATATGGTTGGAATGGAATATCTTGGTCTCAACACATGAGTAGGTGGTTCTTTCTCAGAACATATGAGTTGGAATGGTGTATGTGTTCTGATTGCTCTCTCCACGAGTGAAGAGGAGGTGGAGGGGTATTTATAACCTCCACACAAAATCCAACCGTTACACACAATCTACCAATCTCGATGGGACCGAATCAGAAAACTCGGTCTGACCGAAATAGTAAACCTAGTGACCGTTAGGAATTTCGGTGGGACTGACATGCAACTCGGTAGGACCGATTCTGTTAGGGTTTGGGCATAACGTAATCTCGGTGAGACCGATTACACAAACTCGGTGAGACCGATTTTGGTAATAAGCTAACCAGAGAGTTGGTCAGGTAAACTCGGTGGGACCGATTTGCTCTTTCGGTGAGACCGAAATGTTACAAAAAGGAAACAGAGAGTTTACATTGCAATCTCGGTGGGACCGATTCGCTCTTTCGGTGAGACCGAAAAGTTACGAAAGGGAAATAGAGAGTTTGCAATCCCATCTCCGTGAGACCGAGATCCTTATCGGTAGGACCGAATTGCTAGGGTTTGGCAGTGGTAAATGACAAGTGAAACTCGGTGGCGCCGGATTGAAAGAATCGGTATGACCGAGTTTGACTTAGGGTTTAAGTCATTTGTGGCTATGGAAAAGTGGTTGAGGATTTTGGAGCATATCACGAAGCACATAAAGCAAGAGGCTCATTAAGCAACACCTCATCCCTCCTTGATAGTATTGGCTTTTCCTAAAGACTCAATGTGATCTTGGATCACTAAAATATAAAATGAAGAGTCTTGATCTTTTGAGCTTGAGCCAATTCTTTGTCCTTAGCATTTTGAGGGTTCCACTTTCACATCCATGCCATGCCAATCATTGAGCTTTCCTGAAATAATCATCTTGGAATAGCATTAGCTCAATGAGATATATGTTGTTATGAATTACCAAAACCACCTAGGGATAGTTGCACTTTCACCAGTGAACTAGCTATTTTTGTCACCGTTTATTTTGCAATCTTTACTTTCCAATCTATACAACAAAAATACCAAAAATATTTATCTTATTATCTTTATCAAATCTCACTTTTGCAAGTGGCCATGAAGGGATTGACAACCCCTTTATCGCGTTGGTTGCAAGGTTCTTGATTGTTTGTGCAGGTACTAGGCGATTTGCGTGTAGTCTCCTACTGGATTGATACCTTGGTTCTGAAAAACTGAGGGAAATACTTACGCTACTTTGCTGCATCACCTTTCCTCTTCAAGGGAAAACCAACGCATGCTCGAGAGATAGCAGGCTAGTTCAGTACTTTCATTACAAATAAGGCACTGCGTCGGGTGGTCTGATCACCTCGTGCGCCTTTGTGCGCTTGCCACGGCGCCGTTGTCTGCCATTGTGAACATGCTGAACAAATGAGAGGAATCTGGAGAGGACTGTACGTGGAGAGGCGGACAGTCGGGACCCACCAGGTCTATGGTCGTACGCAAGCAAGTGCCTCATCGAAAAAAACTTCCTCCTAATGCTAGACTGACGTTGGGGCCCACGGGTTTGTCAACATAGTTACATTCTTTTAGGTGCTTCAAATTAGGAGATAAATTCACAACAAAGTTGTGGAGCTGGCGGGTAGTATCATTTATTATCACTGGGGCAGCAAGTATCCGCTGGGTTTTGGGTTGCCCCGTCTAGGCTTTGTTTTTTAACATACGCAGCCAACGACATGCCGGTTTGTATTTTTTGAGGGCCGTCATGTATCGACCGGCCTATGGACCTCCCACCAGAGGTTTTATTTTTCCTGAAACATCGGCAGCCCAGTTTATGTATTTTTTGAAGAAAACGCAGAGGTCTGTTCTATTTTTATATATAAGAATAGGAACGCCTGGTCCAACTTTTGTTTCCCTTCTAACTATATTATATATATTTAAATTATTTTATATGTTATTATATATTATTGTTATTGTCATCATATATTTAACAGATACTTACATACGTAAGAAAACAATATCCCACATCTTATTAACTTATAAAAATAATTTCTTAATAATAAAATACTAGATTTTTTTGGCAACGAAAATTCTGGTGATTGTGTACAAAAGCTTGGTAAGATTTAAGGACCAATGTAATAATAAATCACTTATTATTTAAATATATTTATAACAAAATGCTTAGCGCCTGTTTATTTTTTGATAACATTGTTGCGCCCAACCCAACATTATAATTAGAATCAGCCCAGCAAAATCGTGTATTTTGAGAAAGTGCAAATGGCCTGTAATTTTTTAGGAGAAAAATAAATGGGTCGCAAGGACGCTACATTATTTGTTCACCCAGCCCAGCAAATCGATTGTAATTCTAAAAAAAGTGATCAAATTGACTGTAAATTCTGAAAAAATGGGTTGAATACGTGCCATATTTTTGGAGGCTGAAATGTGGGCCAATAGGTCGAAGCCAACGCAAATCATTGTAAACTTAGTCAACAAATGATTCTGACATTGTTAGCCGTTGGATTTACATCCAACGACCGGCATCCATCTTCAATCTCTCGTCTTCTTCCTCCAGCGCTGCCGGGACCACCTGCTCCTGCCTCCTACTGCTAGCAGCTCTGCTTAGCACGCTTCACTGTGAAGCGCTACCCCACCGTTGGCCAGGCCATCCCTCCACACCTCCTGCTCTTCTCCACCGACTGTTGAACCACACCGCACTAGAACCAGTTAACCCTCGTACCCCTCTTTGTCTGTGACTCTACTCCCGCGTCTTCCCATCTCCGGCTCGTTGTTGTCCGGGGCCTCGCCGTTGTCCACCACCTTGGATGCGCTCGGCACGGAGTAGTCAACGAAGGACATCCATTGGAAGTAGACTGTGCGTGCAGAGGCTGACTGCTGGGTCCACGGCCGCACGCAAGGAAATGCCTCCTTATTACGCGCAAAATAATGATTCCTCCACCTGACAGTTGGGACCCACTGGAAGGCCTCTGTATTTCGTGAAAAAACGTTCCCCCCGCTGACAGGTCCGACCCACCAGCTATATCTTCGCACGCAAGGAAGTGCCTCCTTATTACGCACAAAAAATGAATACCCCCTGCTAGCTGGGACCCACCATAGTGAGAGGCTGACTTGTGGGCCTACTAAGTTGACGGGGACGGAGGGCTTTGTCAACTTAGTCAATATGAACGATTCTAGCTCAAGTGACCGTACGATGTCCATCCAACGGTGGTAGTGCTTCTTCAACCTCTGGTCTTGTTGCTCCAGCCGCCAAACCAGCGTTGGTCATGTCGTGTGCTCCTGCTTCTCGTGGCCAGCTGTGATGCCGCGGAGGCCTCGCCGCCCCCTACTACTCCCACCGCTGGCCAGGCCCTGCGGCGACGGCATCCTCACACCTCAGCCGAACGAGTGAACCCTCGTACTCCTCTCTGCGTGGGCATCCACTGCCGCGTCTTCCCCAGCTCCGCGTCGTCCCCTTCCTAGGCCTCGCCGTCGTCTACCGCCCTGGTGCTCTCGCCGCGGCGTGGTCCATGTGGTCAAGGAACGACTTCCATTGAAAGAGTACTGTACGTGGAGAGGCTGACAGCTGGGTCCATGGCCGCAGCAAGGAAGTGCCTCCTTATTTCATGGAAAATAATGATTCCTCCACCTGACAGCAGGGACCCACCGGACGGGCCACCGTATTTCATGAAAAAAAAGTTTCCCCCTGACTATTGGGACCCACCAGCTACATCTTCGCACGCAAGGAAGTGCGTCCATATTACAGGCAAAAAAATGATTCGCCCCCCTGACTGCTGGGACCCGCCAGCTACATCTTCACACGTAAGGAAGTGCCTGACAGTCGGGACCCACCCGGTCGAAGCATACGTAGCGTTGTCATTCTGGTCGCGAATGTGTACGTTTATACTAGTCGATGTAGAGATGCGCACGTGTGGTAGTAGAGGCGCGCACCTATGGTAGTAGAGGCGTGCACGTAGCATGTACACATACGTACAGCGTCCAGGGTGCAAGAAAGTAAATACGGCCACGTACGTACATACGGGCGGGGTCTCGAATGCCTACTCACGCATACATACGACCAGGGCTCGTGTACATGGTTGTGGCTGGGTCGAAACGGAGAAACTGTGTCGTCGTCGTGTTCATGGGGAGGCAACTAATGCATCATGTTCATCGGGAGGCAATGGAACGCGTGTTGTTCATCGGGAGCCAACCGGCTTGGACGGAACAGCCAATGGAAACGAGGCCTGGCGTACCGCAGAACGGAGGAAACGGCCTTGTGTTCGACCGGCCACGGTGGAAACGGGATCCTGTTCATCAGGACGGGTCTGGCGTACCGCAAAACAGAGGAAACAGACCTCCTACGGTCGAAACGGGGTCCTGTTGATCGGGAGGGGTGTGGCGTACCGCAAAACGGAGGAAACAAACTAGTGTTGGAGCGCTATGGTCGAAATGGGGGTCCTGTTCATCGGGAGGGTGTGGCGTACCGCAAAACGGGACTCCACGGGATACTGTTCATCTCCACCGTCGACCTCCTCCAGCCTCCACGGGCTACTGTTCATCCACCATCGACCTCCTCCAGCCTCCACCTCCGACTGTTCATCCACGGGCTCCTGTTCATTCAGCCTCCACCGGCTACTGTTCAACCAGCCCTCTCCACGGGGTCCTGTTCAACCACTCATGGGCTACTATTCATCCAGCCCTGCACTGGCTACTATTCGACCAGCCCTCCACGGGGGTCCTGTTCATCCACCGACTCGATCGGGGTACCGTTCATCCAGCGGCAATGGCCTCTACTACCACGGGTTCCTGTTCATCCAACCCCCATTGGGAACTATTCATCCAAAACCCCCAACAACGCTCACTGTTCATGCAGAGGCAGCATCGATCGGCTTCGGTTAGCAGCAGTAGTGAAGGAATCACTCGATCGGGTTCAGTTAACAGCCATCGATCGATCACTCGGGTTCAGTAACATGTAGCCTGTACTGCAATCGCTCGGGTTCAGTTAGAGCCCAACACCTCGCTCGGGTTCAGCTAGAGCGCAATGCCTCGCACACACACGCGTACGTATGAGAGAAACGTGCATCGCTCGGCCCCCGACCACCCACCGTAACCGGGAACTCCCCTGATATTTTCCCCGCCCTCGCTTCTACCATGGTTTTCTCCGTCATGGAAGGCCCAAAGAATGTCATCAGCTGCGTCTCCGGCCTGCCCAGGATGAAAAGCCCATTTTCTGTCATGATTTTTTGTCATGGAAGTAGGAGCCCACCACATCTATGATGATACCGGGTTTTGTCACAATTATCATCATAGAAGTGTCATAAGTATGACAGAAAAAATTCGTTCGGCCCGAAATGTCACGGATGTGTCTTTTTTTGTAGTGATTGTGTTCCTAAGAAAGGAGGTATTACTGTTGTTCCTAATGATAAGAATGAACTTATTCCACAAAGAATTGTTACAGGCTATAGAATGGTAATTGATTTTATAAAATTAAATAAAGCAACTAGAAAAGATCATTACCCTTTGCCTTTTATGGATCAAATGCTTGAAAGATTATCTAAGCACACACACTTTTGCTTCCTTGATGGATATTCTGACTTTTCACAAATACCTATTTCTCAACCTGATCAAGAAAAGACCACTTTTACTTGTCCTTTTGGAACCTATGCTTATAGACGTATGCCTTTTGGTTTATGTAATGCACCTGCTACCTTTCAAAGATGCATGATGGCTATATTCTCTGACTTTTGTGAAAAGATTGTTGAGGTTTCCATATATGACTTCTCTGTTTATGGGAAGTCTTTTGATGATTGTTTAAGCAATCTTGATCGAGATTTGCAGAGATGTGAACAAATAAATCTTGTCTTGAATTGGGAGAAGTGCCATTTTATGGTTAATGAAGGCATTGTCTTGGGTCATAAAATTTCTGAAAGAGGTATTGAAGTGGACCAAGCTAAGGTTGATGCAATTGAGAAAATGCCATGTCCTAAGGACATCAAAGGTATTCATAGTTTCCTAGGTCATGCTGGTTTCTATAGGAGATTTATCAAAGACTTCTCTAAAATTTCTAGGCCTCTTACTAATCTCTTGCAAAAGGATATGCCCATTATTTTTGATGATGATTGTCTTGAAGCCTTTAAAACACTCAAGAAAGCCTTAATTACTGCACCTATTGTTCAACCACCTAATTGGAACTTGCCTTTTGAAATTATGTGTGATGCTAGTGATTATGTTGTTGGTGTTGTTCTAGGACAAAGAGTTGATAAGAAATTGAATGTTATTCATTAAACTAGTAAAACTCTAGACAGTGCTCAAAGAAATTATGCTACTACTGAAAAAGAATTCTTAGCAGTTGTGTTTGCTTGTGATAAATTTAGACCTTATATTGTTGATTCAAAAGTAACTGTTCACACAGACCATGCTGCTATTAAATATCTTATGGAAAAGAAAGATGCTAAACCTAGACTTATTCGTTGGGTTCTCTTGTTACAAGAATTTGATTTACATATCATTGATAGAAAAGGAGCTGAGAACCCCATAGCTAATAACTCTTCTAGGCTTGAAAATGTGCTTGATGACCCACCACCTATTGATGATAGTTTTCCTGATGAGCAGTTAGCTGCAATAAATATTGCTAATGGTACTCCTTGGTATGCTGACTATGCTAATTACATTGTTGCTAAATATTTATCACCTAGCTTTACATACCAACAAAAGAAAAAAAATCTTCTATGATTTAAGACATTACTTTTGGGATGACCCACATCTTTATAAAGAAGGAGTGGATGGTATTATTAGACGTTGTGTACCTGAGCATGAACAGGGACAAATCCTACGGAAATGTCACTCCGAGGCTTATGGAGGGCATCATGCTGGAGATAGAACTGCTCACAAGGTATTGCAATCTGGATTTTATTGGCCTACTCTCTTCAAGGATGCCTGTAAGTTTGTCTCATCTTGTGATGAATGTCAAAGAATAGGTAATATCGGTAAGCGTCAAGAAATTCCTATGAATTATTCACTTGCTATTGAACCATTTGATGTTTGGGGATTTGATTACATGGGACCTTTTCCTTCCTCTAATGGGTATACACATATTTTGGTTGCTGTTGATTATGTTACTAAATGGGTAGAAGCTATTCCAATCAGTAGTGCTTATCACAACACCTCTATTAAAATGCTTAAGGAAGTTATTTTCCCAAGGTTTGGTGCCCCTAGATATTTAATGACTGGTGGTGGTTCACACTTTATTCATGGTGTTTTCTGTAAAATGCTTGCCAGGTAGTATGATGTTAACCATAGAATTGCGTCACCCTATCATCCTCAATCTAGTGGTCAAGTTGAACTTAGCAATAGAGAAATAAAATTAATTCTGCAAAAGATTGTCAATAGGTCTAGGAAGAATTGGTCTAATAAATTAGATGATGCACTTTGGGCTTATAGAACGACATATAAAAATCCTATGGGTATGTCTCCTTATAAAATGGTTTATGGAAAAGCTTGCCATTGCCTCTTGAGTTAGAACATAAAGCTTTTTGGGCAGTCAAAGAACTCAACTATGATTTCAACTGCTGGTGAAAAGAGGTTATTTGATATTAGCTCATTAGATGAATGGAGAACCCAAGCTTATGAAAATGCAAAGTTATTTAAAGAAAAAGTTAAAAGATGGCATGACAAAAGGATCCAAAAGCATGAGTTTAAAGTCAGAGAATATGTTCTTTTGTACAACTCTTGTTTTAGATTTTTTGCAGGGAAGCTCCTCTAGAAATGGGAAGGCCCATATGTCATCAAGGAGGTTTACCGGTCCGGTGCCATCAAAATAAATATTTACGAAGGTACTAACCCGAAGGTTGTCAATGGGCAATGAATATAGTCACAGGTTTTCACTTTTTAGTGAGTGAAAGATTTGTATCCGGGTCTACGTTCAAAGCTTCTACCATAGACCTAATTCGAGAAGGCTTGATAGTCCTAAGAAAGGTGAGGGTGGGGGTTCTATTTAGGAAGAATAAGAAGAATCTCATTCATGTGTTCATGCTAACAGAAGAGCGGATCCAATACACATAAGGCATCGGTTGTTCTTAACAGTGAAGCATTATATCTCAGGTACGCCTATTAATGTTGAAAGTAATATTATCCAAACTTTGACACCAGAAGAACACATAAAAGAGTCCTTCCGGAACACTCCAGAATCGTGAAAAATAAGGAGGTATGTGATACGGTAAGTAAACAGACTCCAAAAAATCTGCAAAATTTTTTTATTAGTTTTGGAATATTTTAGAATTTTGGAAATAAAGAAACTCCCAGGAAGCGTCCCCTGGTGGGCACAAGACACCAGGGCACGCTAGGCCTGGCGCGCCCAGGTGGGTTGTGCCCACCTGGGACACCTTCCGTACTCCGTGTTTCTTCCATGTACTTGTCCTCCAAGATAAAAAATCTAAATATACTTCCCGAACCTGTTAACCACCATATCATGGAGAAAATCCTCTGTTCTCTTTTTCCTTGTTGTTTTCTGTCAGATCCCATCTACCATGGCTGCTTCAAACTCCTCCAAGGACAAGTTCTTCAAGAACGCCATCAACCCGTATTTGTGGGAGGTGGTGCAGCACCCTCAGGTCATTGAGATGCATGAGAGGGTGCTCCACCTTCGCGATGTGCCCTGCCCCAAGGGGACGGGAACCGTGGAGGCTAGGCTTGAAGTTTTGGAGCAAGATGTCTTCTGGTGCAAGGGGATGGTGGAGCGTGGACTCCATGCCAATCACCTCATGATCACGGACCTCTCCCGTGATCTCAAGGTGGATGGCAAGCCCATGAAGGACATCGTCTTCACCTTCAACGAACAAATCAACTTCCTCCAAAGCCAGATCTATGACCTCCAGAACCAAGTCTTTGAATATGAGGCGAGGTTTAAAGGTATGAGTTTGGCTGCTAGTTGCAGGACCTGTGAGACTCACTCTTCCTCTTATGATGGTGGACCACTGCCATGAAAATCTGAGGACAATGCCTCTTCTTCATCACCACCACCATCTTCTTCACCACCAAAGGAGAACTAACTATCGAGTATGGGCACTCCCCTTGGCTTCCGCCAAGCTTGGGGGAGGTGCGCCGGTATCGTATCACCCCACTATCTTTTTGCTTTTATTTATCTTAGTTCGATCTTTTTGCTTTAGATGAAATAAAGTTTAGTTTGATCCTTCCTTATTTGAGAGTTTGCTTAGTGATCTATCATTGTAATCGTGTGCAAGTTATATAATAAAGTTTATTTTGAGTTTTTGTTTTCTTTACTTTCATGTTGCAAATAAAGAAAAGAAATAAGAAAGAAAGAAAAAGAGAAAGGAAATAAATAAAAGGAAAGAAATAAATCAATAATATTATATACTAATCCTATGGTAGGTGGTAGCACCACATAAGGAAAAGTATAAGTAAGAAAATTTTATTAGAGATTGACAAACATAGTGAAGGAAATATGCCCTAGAGGCAATAATAAAGTTATTATTTATTTCCTTATATCATGATAAATGTTTATTATTCATGCTAGAATTGTATTAACCGGAAACATAATACATGTGTGAATACATAGACAAACAGAATGTCACTAGTATGCCTCTACTTGACTAGCTCGTTAATCAAAGATGGTTATGTTTTCTAACCATGAACAAAGAGTTGTTATGTGATTAACGAGGTCACATCATTAGTTGAATGATCTGATTGACATGACCCATTCCATTAGCTTAGCACCCGATCGTTTAGTATGTTGCTATTGCTTTCTTCATGACTTATACATGTTCCTATGACTATGAGATTATGCAACTCCCGTTTGCCGGAGGAACACTTTGTGTGCTACCAAACGTCACAACGTAAATGGGTGATTATAAAGGTGCTCTACAGGTGCCTCCAAAGGTGGATGTTGGGTTGGCGTATTTCGAGATTAGGATTTGTCACTCCGATTGTCGGAGAGGTATCTCTGGGCCCTCTCGGTAATGCACATCACATAAGCCTTGCAAGCATTGCAACTAATATGTTAGTTGTGAGATGATGTATTACGGAACGAGTAAAGAGACTTGCCGGTAACGAGATTGAACTAGGTATTGGATACCGACGATCGAATCTCGGGCAAGTAACATACCGATGACAAAGGGAACAACGTATGTTGTTATGCGGTCTGACCGATAAAGATCTTCGTAGAATATGTAGGAGCCAATATGGGCATCCAGGTCCCGCTATTGGTTATTGACCAGAGAGGTGTCTCGGTCATGTCTACATAGTTCTCGAACCCGTAGGGTCCGCACGCTTAACGTTCGTTGACGATATAGTACTATGTGAGTTATGTATGTTGGTGACCGAATGTTGTTCGGAGTCCGAAATGAGATCACGGACATGACGAGAAACTCCGGAGTGGTCCGGAGACAAAGTTTGATATATGGGATAATAGTGTCTGGTCACCGGAAAGGTTCCGGAAATCACCGGAAGGGTTCCGGATATTTCCCGAAATGTTTGGGTACGAGAACACTTTATTTGGGCCAAAGGGAAAAGCCCACAAGGTTTTTGGCAAGCGCAAAAGGAAGTTTTGTAACGCCCGTGAAAATTAGATTATGCAAAGTAGTATAGTAGTAATATTTTAAGCCAATTATAGAGATTATCGGATGGATTGATAGCTTGCACTAATAATGTATATGATGGATGCCACTTTTTGAGAATTAGTAGTAGTTGCTTAGAACCCAAATGCATGTACACGTACTGGTCTAGGCAGACTTTTTTTTCCTTAATTTGTGAGAAGAGTTAGACCAGATATTTTGCTCAACAAGTAGCTGGCTGTAGGAAGGGTCGAGGAGGCAACTGTAAATAAAATGTTTAGTAAATGGAAATGATTATGCTGCTGACTCAGGTACAGGCCAGCAAGCTTATCTATTCCTGTTGTCAGACATACGTGTCAATTAGATCAATTTTACTTAGTGGCAATTAAAATAAAGATATGTGTAGAAGAGCCCGGATGGGTGGTAGATATTTTAGATCACCGCATGCATTGCTGTCCCTTGCACGGTTGCACGCGTATATAAAGGGCCAAGGGCCGGGTAGCTGGACCTCACACCACAACCATTGTCTCTCTTCACTAGAGGTAGTAGTAGTAGAGCCGTAGCTGCTGGTGCAGAGCAGGCGTTAGAAATCTTGCTGCTGTGTCTAGAGAATCAGGAGAAGGCAAGCATGCGTTCCATCTAGCTTCTCTAGATGTCCTGCTCCTTCTCTTTCTTTACTCATGCCATGCCGCTGTTGCTAGTACTTCTCTATATAGCTAGTCTGTAGCACTATTCTTGTTGTTAATTCTTTCACATCAGCTAGTGTGTCCTTGTACAGTACGCATGGTGGTTTGGATCTGCATGCTAGTTGTGAAAGATGCATGCGTCCTATCTCGCAAGAACTCCTCTAGATTATTTTGTCTTTTCTTTCTTTCTATCTTGTACCACATGTCTTGTTCTGACTAAGGATGCCTCACTTCTACTTGTTGGACCGGTACACTCTTATGCTAAGAATAGCACATGCAAGACTAGCTAATCTTGTGCAGAAGCTAGAGATGATATATTGGTGATCTTTTGAGATAATATTCCTCTTCTAATGTTCCAGTCCTAATGAAAAAATCTAACACTAAGGCATCACGACGGCAAAAATACTGTACCAGTCACAGTACAGGTATGGGACTGTCGAGATTCTCCGCCAAGAACGACACCCGTTCGGAAGCGTGTCGATGATGGATCCGTAGGAGCGATCGACACTAGTAAGGTCGGGTAGTCGGGTCTTAGCGGGTAAAAGAATCTTGCTCAACTAGAGCCTGTGTGGTTCCAGTTGAGACTGTTGACGTCGGAGTATCCCTCTTAAGAGTGTAAAAGCGTGAAATTTCACCCCTGTGACTCCCGGGTTGGGAAGCTTGCGGTCATGTGTGATGCCAAAATTATTATTCCTAAGCACATCTTTATTTTTCTACCATTCTTGTTTCTTTTCTTTTCTTACGGCTAATCCATATACTTGCTTCTGGTGTCACATATTTTCCCTGCTACATGTGTGCTTGCTGAGTATGTTATCATACTCATTCTTGCTATCTTATTTATTTTTGCAGAGATAAGCAATGGAAATGATGGTGAACAGTAGAAGTAGTACCAAGGGAGGGGATGAAATAAAGAAACTTGCATGCATGTACTAGCAAGAACACTTGTAGTCGTTTCTATGATAATGAATAAAAATGTTCCCAGTGTACTACCTTTGTTAACATGATGCCCTAACACGCTTATAAATTTGAATTGAATTTATAAGCATGTGGCAATTGTCACTGCTATGTTTTGGGGCGTGACAAGTTTTGCGGAGTCCAGGGGTTAGACGCCAGGGTCCCTGGCGTCTGGGTCCAGGCGCCGGGAACCCTGGCATCTGGCCCTGGAGTCCGAGAAGGACTCTTGCCTTTCGGGTGAAACCGACTTTGTGGAGGCTTTTACTCCAAGTTTCGACCCCAGGGCTCAACATATAAATAGAAGGGCAGGGCTAGCACCAAAGACAGATCAAGAAACACCAAGCCGTGTGCCGGCAACCCTGTCTTCTCTAGTTTATCCTCTGTCATAGTTTTCGTAGTGCTTAGGCGAAGCCCTGCGGAGATTGTTCTTCACCAACACCGTCACCACGCCGTCGTGCTGCTGGAACTCATCTACTACTTCGCCCCTCTTGCTGGATCGAGAAGGCGAGGACGTCACCGAGCCGAACGTGTGCAGAACTCGGAGGTGCCGTGCTTTCGGTACTTGGATCGGTCGGACGTGAAGACGTACGACTACATCAACCGCGTTGATATAACGCTTCCGCGAACGGTCTACAAGGGTACATAGACAACACTCTCCCCTCTCGTTGCTATGCATCACCATGATCTTGCGTGTGCGTAGGAAATTTTTTGAAATTACTACGTTCCCCAACAGTGGCATCCGAGCCTAGGTTTTATGGTTTGATGTTATATGCACGAGTAGAACACAAGTGAGTTGTGGGCGATATAAGTCATACTGCCTACCAGCATGTCACACTTTGGTTTGGCGGTATTGTTGGACGAGACGACCCGGACCAACATTACGCGTACGCTTACGCGAGACCTGTTCTCCCGACGTGCTTTGCACATAGGTGGCTTGCGGACGACTGTCTCTCCAACTTTAGTTGAACCGAGTGTGGCTACGCCCGGTCCTTGCGAAGGTTAAAACGGAGTCTATTTGACAAACTATCGTTGTGGTTTTGATGCGTAGGTGAGATTGGTTCTTGCTTAAGCCCGTAGCAGCCACGTAAAACTTGCAACAACAAAGTAGAGGACGTCTAACTTGTTTTTGCAGGGCATGTTGTGATGTGATATGGTCAAGGCATGATGCTAAATTTTATTGTATGAGATGATCATGTTTTGTAACCGAGTTATCGGCAACTGGCAGGAGCCATATGGTTGTCGCTTTATTGTATGCAATGCAATCGCGATGTAATGCTTTACTTTATCACTAAGCGGTAGCGATAGTCGTGGAAGCATGAGATTGGCGAGACGACAACGATGCTACGATGGAGATCAAGGTGTCGCGCCGGTGACGATGGTGATCATGACGGTGCTTCGGAGATGGAGATCACAGGCACAAGATGATGATGGCCATATCATATCACTTATATTGATTGCATGTGATGTTTATCTTTTTATGCATCTTATCTTGCTTTGATTGACGGTAGCATTATAAGATGATCTCTCACTAAATTATCAAGAAGTGTTTTCCCTGAGTATGCACCGTTGCCAAAGTTCGTCGTGCCTAGAAACCACGTGATGATCGGGTGCGATAAGCTCTACGTCCATCTACAACGGGTGCAAGCCAGTTTTTGCACACGCAGAATACTCAGGTTAAACTTGACGAGCCTAGCATATGCAGATATGGCCTCGGAACACGGAGACCGAACGGTCGATCGTGAATCATATAGTAGATATGATCAACATAACGGTGTTCACCATTGAAAACTACTCCATCTCACGTGATGATCGGTTATGGTTTAGTTGATTTGGATCACGTGATCACTTAGAGGATTAGAGGAATGTCTATCTAAGTGGGAGTTCTTTAAATTTGATTATTTGAACTTAAATTTATCATGAACTTAGTACCTGATAGTATCTTGCTTGTTTATGTTTGATTGTAGATAGATGACTCGTGTTGTTGTTCCGTTGAATTTTAATGCGTTCCTTGAGAAAGCAAAGTTGAAAGATGATGGTAGCAATTACACGGACTGGGTCCGTAACTTGAGGATTATCCTCATTGCTGCACAGAAGAATTACGTCCTGGAAGCACCGCTGGGTGCCAGGCCTGCTGTTGGAGCAACACCAGATGTTATGAATGTCTGGCAGAGCAAAGCTGATGACTACTCGATAGTTCAGTGTGCCATGCTTTACGGCTTAGAATCGGGACTTCAACGACGTTTTGAACGTCATGGAGCATATGAGATGTTCCAGGAGTTGAAGTCAATATTTCAAGCAAATGTCCGGATTGAGAGATATGAAGTCTCCAATAAGTTCTATAGCTGCAAGATGGAGGAGAACAGTTCTGTCAGTGAGCATATACTCAAAATGTCTGGGTATAATAATCACTTGATTCAATTGGGAGTTAATCTTCCAGATGATTGCGTCATTGACAGAATTCTCCAATCACTGCCACCAAGCTACAAGAGCTTCGTGATGAACTATAATATGCAAGGATGAATAAGACTATTCCCGAGCTCTTCGCAATGCTCAAAGCGGCGGAGGTAGAAATCAAGAAGGAGCATCAAGTGTTGATGGTCAACAAGACCACTAGTTTCAAGAAAAGGGCAAAGGAAAGAAGAAGGGGAACTTCAAGAAGAACAGCAAGCAAGTTGCTGCTCAAGAGAAGAAACCCAAGTCTGGACCTAAGCCTGAAACTGAGTGCTTCTACTGCAAGCAGACTGGTCACTGGAAGCGGAACTGCCCGAAGTATTTGGCGGATAAGAAGGATGGCAAGGTGAACAAAGGTATATGTGATATACATGTTATTCATGTGTACCTTACTAGAGCTCGCAGTAGCACCTGGGTATTTGATACCGGTTCTATTGCTAATATTTGCAACTCGAAACAGGGACTACGGATTAAGCGAACACTGGCAAAGGACGAGGTGACGATGCGCGTGGGAAATGGTTCCAAAGTCGATGTGATCGCGGTTGGCACGCTACCTCTACATCTACCTTCGGGATTAGTATTAGACCTAAATAATTGTTATTTGGTGCCAGCGTTGAGCATGAACATTATATCTGGATCTTATTTAACGCGAGACGGTTATTCGTTTAAATCAGAGAATAATGGTTGTTCTATTTATATGAGTAATATCTTTTATGGTCATGCACCTTTGAAGAGTGGTCTATTTTTGATGAATCTCGATAGTAGTAACACACATATTCATAATATTGAAGCCAAAAGATGCAGAGTTGATAATGATAGTGCAACTTATTTGTGGCACTGCCGTTTAGGTCATATCGGTATAAAACGCGTGAAGAAACTCCATACTGATGGACTTTTGGAACCACTTGATTATGAATCACTTGGTACTTGCGAACCGTGCCTCATGGGCAAGATGACTAAAACACCGTTCTCCGGTACTATGGAGAGAGCAAGAGATTTGTTGGAAATCATACATACCGATGTATGTGGTCCGATGAATATTGAGGCTCGTGGCGGATATCGTTATTTTCTCACCTTCACAGATGACTTAAGCAGATATGGGTATATCTACTTAATGAAACACAAGTCTGAAACATTTGAAAAGTTCAAAGAATTTCAGAGTGAAGTTGAAAATCATTGTAACAAGAAATAAAGTTTCTACGATCTGATCGTGGAGGAGAATATTTGAGTTACGAGTTTGGTATACATTTGAAACAATGCAGAATAGTTTCGCAACTCACGCCACCCAAAACACCACAGCGTAATGGTGTGTCCGAACATCGTAATCGTACTTTACTAGATATGGTGCGATCTATGATGTCTCTTACTGATTTACCGCTATCGTTTTGGGGTTATGCTTTAGAGACGGCCGCATTCACGTTAAATAGGGCACCATCAAAATCCGTTGAGACGACGCCTTATGAACTATGGTTTGGCAAGAAACCAAAGTTGTCGTTCCTTAAAGTTTGGGGCTGCGATGCTTATGTGAAAAAGCTTCAACCTGATAAGCTCGAACCCAAATCGGAGAAATGTGTCTTCATAGGATACCCAAAGGAGACTGTTGGGTACACCTTCTATCACAGATCCGAAGGCAAGACTTTTGTTGCTAAAAAGGGATCCTTTCTAGAGAAGGAGTTTCTCTCGAAAGAAGTGAGTGGAAGGAAAGTAGAACTTGACGAGGTAACTGTACCTGCTCCCTTATTGGAAAGTAGTACATCACAGAAAACTGTTTCTGCGACACCTACCCCAATTAGTGAGGAAGCTAATGGTGATGATCATGAAACTTCAGGACAAGATACTACTGATCCACGTAGATCAACCAGAGCGAGATCCACGCCAGAGTGGTACGGTAATCCTGTTCTGGAAATCATGCTGCTAGATCATGATGAACCTACGAACTATAAAGAAGCGATGGTGAGCCCAGATTCCGCAAAATGGCTTGAAGCCATGAAATCTGAGATGGGATCCATGTATGAGAATAAAGTATGGACTTTGGTTGACTTGCCCAATGATCGACAAGCAATTGAGAATAAATGGATCTTCAAGAAGAAGACTGACGCTGATGGTAATGTTACTGTCTACAAAGCTCGACTTGTCGCAAAAGGTTTTCAACAAGTTCAAGGGGTTGACTACGATGAGACCTTCTCACCCGTAGCGATGCTTAAGTCTGTCCGAATCATGTTAGCAATTGCCGCATTTTATGATTATGAAATTGGCAGATGGATGTCAAAACTGCATTCCTGAATGGATTTCTGGAAGAAGAGTTGTATATGATGCAACCGGAAGGTTTTGTCAATCCAAAGGGAGCTAACAAAGTGTGCAAGCTCCAGCGATCCATTTATGGACTGGTGCAAGCCTCTCGGAGTTGGAATAAACACTTTGATAGTGTGATCAAAGCATTTGGTTTTATACAGACTTTCGGAGAAGCCTGTATTTACAAGAAAGTGAGTGGGAGCTCCGTAGCATTTCTGATATTATATGTGGATGACATATTACTGATTGGAAATGATATAGAATTTCTGGATAGCATAAAGGGATACTTGAATAAGAGTTTTTCAATGAAAGACCTCGGTGAAGCTGCGTACATATTAGGCATAAAGATCTATAGAGATAGATCAAGACGCTTAATTGGACTTTCACAAAGCACATACCTTGACAAGATTTTGAAGAAGTTCAAAATGGATCAAGCAAAGAAAGGGTTCTTGCCTGTGTTACAAGGTGTGAAGTTGAGTCGGACTCAATGCCTGACCACTGCAGAAGATAGAGAGAAAATGAAAGATGTTCCCTATGCTTCAGCCATAGGCTCTATCATGTATGCAATGCTGTGTACCAGACCTGATGTGTGTCTTGCTATAAGTCTAGCAGGGAGGTACCAAAGTAATCCAGGAGTGGATCACTGGACAGCGGTCAAGAACACCCTGAAATACCTGAAAAGGACTAAGGATATGTTTCTCGTATATGGAGGTGACAAAGAGCTCATCGTAAACGATTACGTTGATGCAAGCTTTGACACTGATCCGGACGATTCCAAATCGCAAACCGGATACGTGTTTACATTAAACGGTGGAGCTGTCAGTTGGTGCAGTTCTAAACAAAGCGTCGTAGCGGGATCTACATGTGAAGCGGAGTACATAGCTGCTTCGGAAGCAGCAAACGAAGGAGTCTGGATGAAGGAGTTCATATCCGATCTAGGTGTCATACCTAGTGCATCGGGTCCAATGAAAATCTTTTGTGACAATACTGGTGCAATTGCCTTGGCAAAGGAATCCAGATTTCACAAGAGAACCAAACACATCAAGAGACGCTTCATTCCATCCGGGATCTAGTCCAGGTGGGAGACATAGAGATTTGCAAGATACATACGGATCTGAATGTTGCAGACCCGTTGACTAAGCCTCTTCCACGAGCAAAACATGATCAGCACCAAGGCTCCATGGGTGTTAGAATCATTACTGTGTAATCTAGATTATTGACTCTAGTGTAAGTGGGAGACTGAAGGAAATATGCCCTAGAGGCAATAATAAAGTTATTATTTATTTCCTTATATCATGATAAATGTTTATTATTCATGCTAGAATTGTATTAACCGGAAACATAATACATGTGTGAATACATAGACAAACAGAATGTCACTAGTATGCCTCTACTTGACTAGCTCGTTAATCAAAGATGGTTATGTTTCCTAACCATGAACAAAGAGTTGTTATTTGATTAACGAGGTCACATCATTAGTTGAATGATCTGATTGACATGACCCATTCCATTAGCTTAGCACCCGATCGTTTAGTATGTTGCTATTGCTTTCTTCATGACTTATACATGTTCCTATGACTATGAGATTATGCAACTCCTGTTTGCCGGAGGAACACTTTGTGTGCTACCAAACGTCACAACCTAAATGGGTGATTATAAAGGTGCTCTACAGGTGTCTCCAAAGGTGGATGTTGGGTTGGCGTATTTCGAGATTAGGATTTGTCACTCCGATTGTCGGAGAGGTATCTCTGGGCCCTCTCTGTAATGCACATCACATAAGCCTTGCAAGCATTGCAACTAATATGTTAGTTGTGAGATGATGTATTACGGAACGAGTAAAGAGACTTGCCGGTAATGAGATTGAACTAGGTATTGGATACCGACGATCGAATCTCGGGCAAGTAACATACCAATGACAAAGGGAACAATGTATGTTGTTATGCGGTCTGACTGATAAAGATCTTCGTAGAATATGTAGGAGCCAATATGGGCATCCAGGTCCCGCTATTGGTTATTGAACAGAGAGGTGTCTCGGTCATGTCTACATAGTTCTCAAACCCATAGGGTCCGCACGCTTAACGTTCGTTGACGATATAGTACTATGTGAGTTATGTATGTTGGTGACCGAATGTTGTTCGGAGTCCGGAATGAGATCACGGACATGACGAGGAACTCCGGAGTGGTCCGGAGACAAAGTTTGATATATGGGATAATAGTGTTTGGTCACCGGAAGGGTTCCGGAAATCACCGGAAGGGGTTCCGGATGTTTCCCGAAATGTTTGGGTACGAGAACACTTTATTTGGGCCAAAGGGGAAAGCCCACAAGGTTTTTGGAAAGCGCAAAAGGAAGTTTTGCGGAGTCCAGGGGCCAGACGCCAGGGTCCCTGGCGTCTGGGTCCAGACGCCGGGAACCCTGGCGTCTGGCCCTGGAGTCCGAGAAGGACTCTTGCCTTTCGGGTGAAACCGACTTTGTGGAGGCTTTTACTCCAAGTTTCGACCCCAGGGCTCAACATATAAATAGAGGGGAAGGGCTAGCACCAAAGACAGATCAAGAAACACCAAGCCGTGTGCCGGCAACCCTGTCTTCTCTAGTTTATCCTCTATCATAGTTTTCGTAGTGCTTAGGCGAAGCCTTGCGGAGATTGTTCTTCACCAACACCGTCACCACGCCGTCGTGCTGCCGGAACTCATCTACTACTTTGCCCCTCTTGCTGGATCGAGAAGGCGAGGACGTCACTGAGCCGAACGTGTGCAGAACTCGGAGGTGCCGTGCTTTCGGTACTTGGATCGGTCGAACGTGAAGACGTACGACTACATCAACCGCGTTGATATAACGCTTCCGCGAACGGTCTACAAGGGTACGTAGACAACACTCTCCCCTCTCGTTGCTATGCATCACCATGATCTTGCGTGTGCATAGGAATTTTTTTGAAATTACTACGTTCCCAACACATAGCATTAGTCAATGATGCAACTCATGAAAGAATTAATAAGGGAAGAGAAAATTCACATATAATATACTATCTCAGAAATCTTTTGTGATTGTGAACCCTCATCAAAATATTATATGCCAAAATTGTTGAACTTGGACAAGAAAGACAACTTAATAGTTTATGTTTGTTTATATTCACAAAGAAGTCATATTGTCATAGATCCTTCAACATGTGGTGCTTGCCCCTATCTTTGCTAGCCAAAAATTCCGCACTAAGTAGAGATACTACTTGTGCATCCAAAAACCCTTAAACCTAAATCTTTTTCAAGTGTCCACCATACCTACCTATGGATTGAGCAAGATCCCTCAAATAAGTTGTCATCGGTGCGAAAAGGCAATAAAAATTGCGTCTAAATATGTGAGATCATTTAGTGTAAGAGAAAATTGAGCGTTGTACGAACTTGGATGACAAAGAATAAAAGCGACATACTGCATAATAAAGGTTGTCATCTTAAGGGGCAATACAACGTGACGTTCTCTTGCACTAAGGGATTGAGCATGCAAACAAATAAGCACATGGCAACCTCCGCTTCCCTCTGCAAAGGGCCTATCTTTTACTTTTATGTATTTACTTTTATGCAAAGTCAAAGTTTTCCTTCTATTCCTTTTTATTTTCTCTTTTGGCAAGCATCATGTGGTGAGGAAAGATCTAGGCACACATGTCCAGTTGAATGTAGATAGCATGAGTTATTATTGTTGACATCACCCTTTAGGTGAGTATGTTGGGAGGCGACACTATAAGCCCCTATCTTTCTATGTGTACGATTGAAACGTTTTGCTCATGGGTAAAAGGTGATTGTTAGCAACCATAGAAGACTATATGATGGTTGAGTATGTAGACTTGCTTAAAAGGCTCCACACGTGACTCTTCCTGAAAAGATGATGAATTGTAGTTGCAAAGTTGACTGAGAACATAGTTTGTTGGTTTGTAATAGAATTTTGCTTCATACTTCGATTATGTGATGAACTGTTACTTATTCATAGGAAGTATATGATGCAAGATCTGTGGTAAAAGTCCCATGTTTAATTTTGTAGCTGTTATAATAATCAACATGATGCTTCTTTGTCTGTATTTTATTTTTATCGACACCTCTCTCTCAAAGCATGTGGACATGTTTTTTGATTTCGGTTTTTGCTTGAGGACAAGCGAGGTCTAAGCTTGGGGGAGTTGATACGTCCATTTTGCATCATGTTTTCTTACTGTTATTTGTAATGTTTTTATCCATAATAATGCTTTTTGGAGTAATTCTAATGCCTTCTCTCTCATAATTTGCAAGGAACACACCAAGAGGGAGAATTCCGGCAGCTGGAAATCTGGACCTGAAAAAGCTATGTCAGGCCACCTATTCTGCACAACTCCAAATACGCTGAAACTTCACGGAGATTTTTTATAGATTATTTAAGAAATATTGGATCCAATAAACACCAGAGGGGGGCCACCAGGTGGGCACAACCCACCTGGGCGTGCCAGGCCCCCCAGGCGCGCTCTGATGGGTTGTGTCCTCCTCGGCCCACCTTCGGTGCCCATCTTTTGGTATATAAGTCATTTTGACCTAAAAAAATAAGGAGAAGGCTTTCGGGACGGAGCGCCGCCATCTTAAGGTGGAACTTGGGCAGGAGCACTTTTGCCCTCCGGCGGAGCGATTCTGCCGGGGAAACTTCCCTCCCGGAGGGGGAAATCATCGTCATCATCATCACCAACAGCTCTCCCATCTTGGGGAGGGCAATCCCCATCAACATCTTCAACAACACCATCTCATCTCAAACCCTAGTTCATCTCTTGTATTCAATCTTGTTACCGGAACTATAGATTGGTGTCTGTGAGTGACTAGTAGTGTTGATTACATGTTGTAGTTGATTACTATATGGTTTATTTGGTGGAATATTATATGTTCAGATCCATTATGCTATTTAATCCCCCTCTGATCATGAGCATGTTTATCATTTGTGAGTAGTTACTTTTGTTCTTGAGGTCACGGGAGAAATCATGTTGCAAGTAATCATGTGAACTTGATATGTGTTCGATACGTTCATAGCATGTATGTTGTTATTCCCTTAGTGGTGTCATGTGAACATAGATTACATGACACTTGACCATATTTGGGCCTAAGGAAATGCATTATGGAGTAGCAATTAGATGGTGGGTTGCGAGAGTGACAGAAACTTAAACCCCAGTTTATGCGCTATTCCGTAAGGGGCCGATTGCATCCTAAAGTTTAATGCTATGGTTAGAATTTATTCTTAATACTTTTCTTGTAGTTGAGGATGCTTGTGGGAGGGTTAATCATAAGTAGGAGGTTTGTTAAAGTAAGAACAACACCTAAGCACTGGTCCACCCACATATCAAATTATCAAAGTAGCGAACACAAATCAAACCAACATGATGAAAGTGACTATATGAAATTCCTATGTACCCTCAAGAACGCTTTACTTATTATAAGAGACCGTTTTGGCCTGTCTTTTGCCTCAAAAGGATTGGGCTATCTTGATGCATACTTGTTACTATTATCGTTATTTGCTCGTTACAAATTATCTTGCTATCAAACTACTCGCTACTTACAATTTCGGCACTTGCAGACAACACCTTACTGAAAACTACTTGTCATCTCCTTCTGCTCCTCGTTGGGTTTGACACTCTTACTTATCAAAAAGCGCTACAATTGATCCCCTATACTTGTGGGCCATCAATGTGGACTATTTGGCATTCTCGCAACAGATTAAAGCATGACCAAAAGGGCCTGGATCCGGCCACCTCCTTGCATTTGATTAAGGAGTCACTAGTGCTGTTGGAGTTGCCACGGAATGCTACGAAAATACTCCCAGGTTATGGCTAGCGGCCCCCAGATGTAGGAACTATCAAGATTATGATGGATGGCGCAATCAATTTTGCTGAAAATTGCAGTGGTGCGGGTGGTGTCGCGCGCTCGAGCACTGCATTCTTGGGAGCTTGGTGTAAACCACATGTGGGAATCTGTGACCCACTTATTGCGGAATCTTTGGCAATGCGTGATGGTGCTCGCTTTGCCAAAATCCGAGGATTTACGCATGTGATCATGGAGATGGATTATCCGGAGATGATGCAACTGTGGAACATTCGTCACAATTCTCGTTCAATTGTGGCCCCTATCTTACTTGAAATTGGAGAGCTAGTTAGAGATTTCCCGTTATTTGATGTACTTCATGCAAATCAGTCGGCAAACGTTCCTGCATATCTGTGTGCCAAGCATGCTTGCATGCTGAATGTGACCGAGTGCTGGCTCGATGAAACACCTAGCTTCCTGTCTGCTGGCTGATTGTTCTAGGCATGCCTTGATTTAATAAAGCTCTCTGAATTATCGCAAAAGTATATATTTGAGTATAAATAAAAAATAAAAATAAAACACAAAACAAAAAAATGTGAAGAAGGAACAGAAAAAATGAGGTTGTGGCTTGATAACCCACAAGTATAGGGTATCAATTGTAGCCTCTTTCGATAAGTAAGAGTGTCGAACCCAACGAGGAGCTAAAGGTAGAACAAATATTCCCTCAAGTTCTATCGACCACCGATACAACTCTACGCACGCTTAACGTTCGCTTTACCTAGAACAAGTATGAAACTAGAAGTACTTTGTATGTGTTTTTGGATAGGTTTGCAAGAATATAAAGAGCACGTAAATAAAAACTAGGGGTTGTTTAGATAAAGACACAATAAAGTAAATATAGCTAGTGTGGAAAAGTGGTGGTAGGAGTTGCGAAATTGTCCCTAAGCAATTGACTACTTTACTAGACCGATAGCAATTCATCAACCACCGATAGGACAACGAAAATCTACTCAGACATCATAGGATGGCAACACATCATTGGATAATAATATGAAGCATAAAGCACCATGGTCAAGTAGAGCGTACAGCGGGTTGCGGGAGAGTGGACCACTGTAGATAGAGGGGGAAGGTGATGGAGATGTTGGTGAAGATGGCGGAGGTGTTGGTGTAGATCGCGGTGATGATCATGGCCCCTGGCGGCGTTCCGGCGCCACCGGAAGTGAGGGGGAGAGAGCCCCCTCCTTCTTCTTCCTTGACCTTCTCCCTAGATGGGAGAAGGGTTTCCCCTCTGGTCCATGGTCTCCATGGCGTGGGAGGGGCGAGAGCCCCTCTGAGATTGGATCTGTCTCTCTTTGTTTCTGCGCTCTTGTCTGGTGCCCTTTCACTGTTTCGTATATATATGGAGATCCATAACTCCAATTGGACTGAAACCTTCGCCGTGATTTTTTCCCCAAAAATTAGCTTTCTTGCATCCGAAGAAGGGCATCAACCGCCTTACAGGTGGCCCACGAGGGTCAGGGGCGTGCCCAGGGGGCAGGCGCACCCCTGCCTCATGGCCACCTCGGGCACCATCTCGTGTTGATTCTTCTTCCCATATTCTCCAAATATTCCAAAAATATTCTCCGTCCGTTTTTATCCCGTTTGGACTCCGTTTGATATGGATATTCTGCGAAACAAAAACATGCAACAAATAGGAACTAGCACTGGGCACTGGATCAATATGTTAGTCCCAAAAATAATATAAAAAGTTGCGAAAAGTATATGAAAGTTGAATAATATTGGCATGGAACAATCAAAAATTATAGATACGACGGAGACATATCAGCATCCCCAAGCTTAATTCCTGCTCATCCTCGAGTAGGTAAATGATAAAAAAGATAATTTTTGATGTGGAATGCTACCTAGCATAATCTTGATCATGTATCTAATCATGGCATGAATATTAAGACACGAGTGATTCAAAGCAATAGTCTATCATTTGACATTAAGACAATAATACTTCAAGCATACCAACCAAGCAATTATGTCTTATCGAAATAACATAGACAAAGAAAGCCCATCCCTACAAAATCATATAGTCTGGCTATGCTCCATATTCACCACACAAAGCATTCAAATCATGCACAACCCCGATGACAAGCCGAGCAATTGGTTCATACTTTTTAACGTGCTTCAGCCTTTTCAACCCTCACGCAATACATGAGCACAAGCCATGGATATAGCACTATAGGTGGAATAGCATATGATGATGGAGGTTGTGTGGAGAAGACAAAAAAGGAGAAAGTCTCACATCGACGCGGCTAATCAACGGGCTATGGAGATGCCCATCAATTGATGTCAATGTGAGGAGTAGGGATTGCCATGCAACGGATGCACTAGAGCTATAAGTGTATGAAAGCTCAAACTGAAACTAAGTGGGTGTGCATCCAACTTGCTTGCTCGTGAAGACCTCGGGCATTTGAGGAAGCCCATCATCGGAATATACAAGCCAAGTTCTATAATGAAAATTCCCAATAGTATATGAAAGTGATAACTCAAGAGACTCTCTATATGAAGAACATGGTGCTACTTTGAAGCACAAGTGTGGTAAAAGGATATTAACATTGCCCCTTCTCTCTTTTTCTCTCTTTTTTTTCTTTTTTTTCTTTTTTTGGGCCTTCTTTTTTTTGGCCTTTATCTTTTTTTCCGTCCGGAGTCTCATCCCGACTTGTGGGGGAATCATAGTCTCCATCATCCTTTCCTCACTAGGGCAATGCTCTAATAATGATGATCATCACACTTTTATTTACTTACAACTCAATATTATAACTCGATACTAGAACAAGGATATGACTCTATATGAATGCCTCTGGCAGTGTACCAGGATGTGCAATGATCTAGCATAGCAAAGATATAAAAAAATGGACAAGCCATGAAAACATCATGCTAGCTGTCTTACGATCATGCAAAGCAATATGACAATAAATGCTCAAGTCATGTATATGATGATGATGGAAGTTGCATGGCAATATATCTCGGAATGGCTATGGAAATGCCATGATAGGTAGGTACGGTGGCTGTTTTGAGGAAGATATAATGAGGCTTATGTGTGATAGAGCCGTATCGTATCACAGGGTTTGGATGCACCAGCGAAGTTTGCACCAACTCTCAAGGTGAAAAAGGGCAATGCACGGTACCGAAGAGGCTAGCAATGATGGAAGGGTGAGAGTGCGTATAATCCATGGACTCACATTAGTCATAAAGAACTTATATACTTATTGCAAAAGTTTATTAGCCCTCGAAGCAAAGTACTACTACACATGCCCCTAGGGGGATAGATTGGTAGGAAAAGACCATCGCTCGTCCCCGACCGCCACTCATAAGGAAGACAATCAATAAATAAATCATGCTTCGACTTCGTTACATAACGGTTCACCATACGTGCATGCTACGGGAATCACAAACCTCAACACAAGTATTTCTACTAATCCACAACTACCCACTAGCTTGACTCTAATATCACCATATTTATATCGCAAAAGTATTGCAAGGAATCAAACACATCATATTCAGTGATCTACAAGTTTTATGTAGGATTTTATGACTAACCATGTGAATGACCAGTTCCTGTCATCTCTCTAAATAGATATAAGTGAAGCAAGAGAGTTTAATTCTTTCTACAAAAGACATGCCCACGCTCTAACAAATATAAGTGAAGCAAAAGAGCATTCTACAAATGGCGGTTTTCTATGTGAAGAGGAACAGGCAATCCAAATTTCAAATGATATAAGTGAAGCACATGAAGCATTCTATAAAGCCATACACAAAAGATATAAGTGAAGTGCAATGAGCATTATATAAATCAACCAAGGACTATCTCATACCAATATGGTGCATAAAAGAAAAATGAAAACTAAATGCAAAAGACGATCCAAGATTTGCACATATCGCATGAACGAAACGAATCCGAAAACATACCGATACTTGTTGAAGAAAGAGGGGATGCCTTCCGGGGCATCCCCAAGCTTAGACACTTGAGTCTCCTTGAATATTTACTTGGGGTGCCTTGGGCATCCCCAAGCTTGCGCTCTTGCCTCTCTTCCTTCTTCTCACATCGAGACCTCCTCGATCATCGAACACTTCATCCACACAAAACTTCAACAAAAAACTCGGCAAGATCCGTTAGTATAATAAAGCAAATCACTACTCTAAGTACTGTTGCAAACCAATTCATATCTTGTTTTTGCATTATATCTACTGTAATATAACTTTTCCATGGCTTAATCCACTGATACAAATTGATAGTTTCATCAAAACAAGCAAACTATGCATCAAAAACAGAATTTGTCTAAAACAGAACAGTCTGTAATAATCTAAACATTAACCATACTTATGATATTTGAAAATTTCTGCCAAAATTAGGAAAAATAAACAATTTTTATAGAAAGACAGTGCAAAAAGAATCAGAACCATTTGACGTTCCAGTAAAAAATTAAAATCGCGCACTACAGCCAAAGTTTCTGTCCTGCACCGTACAAACCAACAAACATTATAAACATCCTAAAGGCAAACCTTGGCACATTATTTTTATAATACAATGGAATTGTACAAGGGGATAATTATTTTTATTGCAAAGTTTCTGTAATCAAGATTCACAAAGTTTCCGTGAGCATGAACAAAGTTCAAGGCTAGCTCCCACTTCAACAATGCTCGTCTTTCTCACTTTCGCTTTTCTTTTTGAAAAGTTTCGGGTTCCCCTCTTTATTTTTTTTCTTTTAAACTATATGAAAGCACTCAACAGAAATAAATGACTCTCTAAAACTTCCGGGTTGTCTCCCTGGCAGCGCCTTTTTAAAGCCATTAAGCTAGGCATATAGTGCTCAAGTAATGAATCCACCCGGATCCCAAGGTATATCAAAGCCAATTTTAATTAGCAATGATTTGTAATTTAGTAGTGAGCACAAAGTAACATACATCATGAAACAACGAAGTCTAACTCTCCCAGTCAAAAAAAAAGAAGTCTAACTCTCTTCCTATGCATCGGCATGTCATAAAAGAACAATTCATGCACACATAGTAAAGGCCAATGCATAGTATAAACAGTTTCTTGCAATTTTATCATGTGGGAAACATAGAGAGGTGGAGATATAGTTCCTCTCTCATAATAATTGCAAGTAGGAGCAGCAAGCACATGCATATTATATTCATCAAAATCATCATGTGCAATGGTAAAAGGCAACCCATCAATATAATCCTTAATAAGGGCAAACTTCTCCAATATAGTATAATTCGGGAGAATTCAAAAAGATAATAGGACTATCATGCGTGGGTGCAATAGCAACAATTTCATGTTTAACATAAGGAACTATAGCAAGTTTATCTCCATAAGCATAATTCATATTGGCATCTTGTCCACAAGCATAGCAAGCATCATCAAAAAGAGATATTTCAAGAGAATCAACGGGATCATAACAATCATCATAGCAATCATCCTTCGGTAAGCACGAAGGGAAATTAAACAAAGTATGAGTTGAAGAGTTACTCTCATTGGAAGGTGGGCACGGGTAGCTAATCCGCTTTTCCTCCTTTTGTTCTTCGCTCTCCTCGTCATCTTTTTCATCCAATGAGCTCACAGTTTTATCAATTTCTTCTTCCATAGACTCCTACAAAATATTAGTCTCTTCTTGGACAGCGGAGTAGTCCTCAATATATGGTTCAACATATACATTAGAAGCATAATTATCATAGCAATATTTAAGTATGGCAAAATTTTCAGATATGTAAAGAGTAGCATCATACGTTTCAATCAAAGAAGCAATTTCATAAGCACCCTTAAAAGCAACAAATTCTTCAATTTGTTGAACATCATAGTAGTTATAAACACCCTTAGCATACGAAGATACGATTCCATTATCAATAAACTCACATTGGTAGGGAAGGTGTTTCTTAGGGTTTTCAGAACAACAAGTAACATCATATATTTCACATAAATTCCAAGCATAGCATTGCAAACGATGAATTTGATCCAGTAAATGTTGCCCTTTTCAGATATATGGTGTCGCACATAACAAGCATGCTCATCTAAAGATTTTTCCTCAACTAAGCTAGTTGGGGTTTCAGCACGAGCACATAGGGATTGAAGATAATCCAAGTAATAAGCTTCAGGAGTGTGATAGATTTTGAGTGGTTCTTCAACCATTGGTTCAGTAGGTACAACTAATTTTTTTGGTATTTTGCGTTTCCTACCCATAACTAAAGATAGAAAACAACTAAGAACAACAAATAAAAATTACTTAGTGATAAAGCAAACAAGCACACACGAGAATATTCACCCCATGCTATTGCTCCCCGGCAACGGCGCCAGAAAAAGGTCTTGATAACCCACAAATATAGGGGATCAATTGTAGCCTCTTTCGATAAGTAAGAGTGTCAAACCCAACGAGGAGCTAAAGGTAGAACAAATATTCCCTCAAGTTCTATCGACCACCGATACAACTCTACGCACGCTTAACGTTCGCTTTACCTAGAACAAGTATGAAACTAAAAGTACTTTGTAGGTGTCTTTGGATAGGTTTGCAAGAATATAAAGAGCACGTAAATAAAAACTAGGGGTTGTTTAGATAAAGACACAATAAAGTAAATATAGCGAGTGTGGAAAAGTGGTGGTAGGAGTTGCGGAATTGTCCCTAAGCAATTGACTACTTTACTAGACCGATAGACATTCATCAACCACCGATAGGACAACGAAAATCTACTCAGACATCATAGGATGGCAACACATCATTTGATAATAATATGAAGCATAAAGCACCATGTTCAAGTAGAGGGTACAACGGGTTGCGGGAGAGTGGACCACTGTAGATAGAGGGGGGAAGGTGATGGAGATGTTGGTGAAGATGGCGGAGGTATTGGTGTAGATCGCGGTGATGATGATGGCCCCTGGCGGCGTTCCGGCGCCACCGGAAGCGAGGGGGGAGAGCCCCCCTCCTTCTTCTTCTTCTTCCTTGACCTTCTCCCTAGATGGGAGAAGGGTTTCCCCTCTGGTCCATGGTCTCCATGGCGTGGAAGGGGCGAGAGCCCCTCCGAGATTGGATCTGTCTATCTGTCTCTCTCTATTTCCGCGCTCTTGTCTGGTGCCCTTTCGCCGTTTCGTATATATATGGAGATCCGTAACTCCGATTGGACTGAAACCTTCGCCGTGATTTTCCCAAAAATTAGCTTTCTTGCGGCCGAAGAAGGGCAGCAACCGCCTTACGGGTGGCCCACGAGGGTCAGGGGCGCGCCCCCTGCCTCGTGGCCACCTCGGGCACCGTCTCGCGTTGATTCTTCTTCCCATATTCTCCAAATATTCCAAAAATATTCTCCGTCCGTTTTTATCTCGTTTGGACTCCGTTTGATATGGATATTCTGCGAAACAAAAACATGCAATAAATAGAAACTGGCACTGGGCACTGGATCAATATGTTAGTCCCAAAAATAATATAAAAAGTTGCCAAAAGTGTATAAAAGTTGAATAATGTATTGACATGGAACAATAAAAAATTATAGATACGACGGAGACGTATCATGGCTTGTGGCCTCCTGCGCGCCAGGCCGGCCCAGTCTCGCACTCGGCCAGATGAGTCCGCCCTACATCTCGCAGTACGTGAGACATAGACGCGGCCAGTTTTATTTATGACGTATTCAGCAAGCCACGCGTACAATAGGAAGTTTAGGTGCGTCTCGATCTACCGGGTCGGGCTAAGCCTGAGAGAATATATAGGCACACGCCCATCTCTCCGTATCTTGAAACCCTAAGTTGGGGACCTTTGCCTTTCCCCAAACAATAAACTGTTTTTGATACATAATGTACATTTTTCATAAAATCGAGGAACATTTTTTTATACACGTTTCACATTTTTTGAATACATTTTTTGAAAATAATTTTTTGATGGCTACCTACTTTTATTTAATATATGTTGCACATATATATAAATAATATTTCGTATACACGTTTAACATTTTTTAAATGGACCTTCAATATTTTACATACACATTGTATATTTTTTATATGAGAATATTTTTCTATACGTATTTAATATTTTCTATATACATGACCAACTTTTATCATACACATTGTATATGTATTTTTGTATACATGAGAAATATTTTTTATATACTACATGTCTAACATTTTTAAATTTCTTGATTAACGTTTTTCAAATGGTTTATGTAAATTGTTTTTTAGGCAAATATTTGAGTATAAATAAAAATATAATACTAATAATATGGTTTTTGGCCGGACGGGGCTGCCCTACGTCTCGCAATAAGCGAGACATAGACGCGCCCGGTTTTATTACCTGCCGCTTGTGGAATAGGTGCGTCCGTCTCGATCTATTACTGGGCCGGGCTGAGAAGAAAATATAAGGCGCACGCCCGTCTGCAACCGTATCTTGCAAACCCTAAGTTGGGACCTTTGCCTTTCCCCCAAACAAGAAATGAGAGCGGCGGCGGCGGCGGCGGCAGCGAAGAAAGGAGAAGGGAGATTGGATGATTTGCCCCATTTTACTTGGACATTAGATGATTTGCCCCACTTTACATAGGATTAGATCATTTGCCCCACTTTTCATTTTTCTTTTGATGATTTGCCCTTTTCAATTACTGTAATCATTTTCGAATTTCTATCCCTTTTTTCATCATGTGAAAAGACAAAGTTGCCCCTGTGGCTGATTTACAATTCTTCTGTAATCTCCTCTGCTTTTGGACTGGTCCTAATTCCATCGACGAGCTCACCATTCTCCAGTTCAACGCCTTTCCTCTGTTCTTCATTCCCAATACTCAGAGGAAGCTACTGGAGGAGGCCGACCAGGGCACCTTGGCCCCCATGTTGGCAGCAGTGGCCCGGCGCGGCAGCTCCCGCTGGCAGATCGTCGGCCCGGCGTGGCGGCTCCCGCTGCAGCTCGGCTGCCGGCGCGGCAGCTCCCGCTGCAGATCGTCGGTCCGGTGCGGCGGCTCCCGCTGCAGCTCCTCGGCCCGGGGAGGCGGCTCCGGTTGCAGCTCTGCCGCCCACCGCGGCGCCTCCAGCTGCAGCTCGGCGGATCAGCGGGTCCCGGAGCTCCCGCTGCAACTCAGAGCTGCAGATGGTGCGCTCGTTGCTGGTAAAAACTAAGTTCTTTCGGTGATTCATGGATTTATAATTTTTTGTGTGTGAGCTCGTTGCGTTGCCAGTAATAGCCATGGTTGGGCGACAGTGTTGATAGTACTAATTACCCTAGCAGCTCGTACTGCTTCAATCATGGAGCTGGGTACATTGTATAAAACACTTCGTTCAGTTATCTCCCCCAGATGCTTCAGAGTTTAATTGTATCACACTGAAAATATATATGCTTCATCTCTTGCTGAATCTCCTTCAGTCACAGGTGAGAGATCTATATATATGCGGTGGATCTGCCTCTCCACTAGTCATGAACATGACGACGCAAGCAACAGAATCAATCCATGATTTGTGAGTACCTGGTTCCGTTGGGTACAACCATGTAAAAAAAGTAGATATGATTTGTTCCCTGTTAATTAGTTGCTTCAGTTGGACACGGCCTTGTAAAGAGAAAAGATTTGTACGGTATCAAATTGTAAATCAGCCACAGGGGCAACTATGTCTTTTCGCATGGAGAAAAAAGCAATAAATATTCAAAAATGATTACAGTAATTGAAAAGGGCAAATCATCAAAAGAAAAATGAAAAGTGGGGCAAATGATCTAATCCTATGTAAAGTGGGGCAAATTATCTAATGCCCAAGTAAAATGGGGCAAATCATCCAATCTCCCGAAAGGAGAAGGGATATTGGTGAGGAGGGTGAGATGGCCACCGCAGGGAGTTCGGAGGGAAAGACTGGCGAGTCGATGTTTAGCAAGGAGGGTGAGATGGCCACCGCAGAGAGTTCGAAGGGAAGGACTGGCGGGTCGATGTTTAGCAAGGAGGGTGAGATGGCCACCGCAGGGAGTTCGAAGGGGTGGGAGTACGAGTTTCGCGGGGTTACGATCGCCACCATAGAGAGTTCGAAGGAAAGGCCTGGCGGGCTTAGCAAGGAGTTCCATCAGGCTGGGCTCTGTTTGCAGAATAGTATTCGAGAGATCGAGGCCAAGATTTCGAAGATTGGACATTGCGACCAAGGTGAAGGGAAGAACTTCGATTATCTTCACGTGTTCAGATCGGATATGCTCGTCTTGTTGGCCAAGATCTTCCGTTTGGCCTATGAGGAGGGCCAGCAGACCGCCGGTTGGATCGGCAATAAAGAAGAATCGATGGAGACCGAGAGCAAGATTGGCGACTGCAGAGAGATAGAAACTCTAGGGAAGTCGTCGAAGGGATGCAGAAGTGCCGGATACCTAGAACTCGAGAATCTGCTCCATCGTGCCAGAATCCAAATCGCTGAACAGATAGGCAGAGGCTTTCAATGCAGGGGGCTGCATGATCTGGTTGCAAAGGAGACCCAGGGGCACGTTGTTGGCCAGGCACACAGCCAACTCCCCTGGGATACCGTGCCAGATGTGACAACTGAGATCCTGTTAAAATTTGAGAAAGTGGTCGGTGACATTGACAAGCTATTTCAAGCAGAAAAGATCCGGAAGGAGGCAATGGCAGTGCTGAGGTTCGGCTTCAGACTGCACTTGTTCTCCGAGCAGATTGTGGAGCTGCGGCACGAGATGTCCAAAATGCTGCAATCGTTCTCATCAGTAAACAAAGATATAAGGAGCACATTGCTTAAGTTTATTTCTGAGCCATACTTAGGCCGTATCTGCAAATTGCAACGGATCTCTGAGCGTCTTAGTATGCTCCAGCGAATGTACCCAGATTTTAACACGAAATTGAAATCAACAATCATCAAGCTGAAATCAGAATCATTCTCCTCAGCAATGGAGGAGTTGAAGCAGGAGGAGGAGAGCGGCAGGGAAGGAGTGGCCGCAGAAGGCCATGGAGACCAAAAAGTTTCCATGGAGATGGAGGGGAAGAGATTCGCTTCCTATCGTCGCTGCTGGGAATGTATATGGGGCAACGACCGCAACTTCGAAGACCAGAGTGAGTAAACATGAATGCTGCTAGTTATCTAGCCTTAGTTATAGTTTTCTTCTTCACTTACTGCATGATTCCTTAGATGTTGGAATTTACTTCACTTATTGATTATGCTTTATTCTTCTTGAATGCGTAAAAGGATTCTGGCCACTATAATTACTTCATGTTTGACCTACTCATACTTTAACTTGCATACAGCATTATTGAGCCCCATGCTCTTTACACATTGCACAACCCGCATCCCAAGTGAAGCTGTCGCAGGGAGTACCTTGCAGATCTACTCCATCAAAATCTCAACAGCAAACGAACTCACATTGCCACTGGAGGTGTACGGAGTGGTTGCAGTCCGAGATGCTGTGGACCGTCATCGCAATCCTCTATTCCTTCGTTCAAGAATACATTGCCAAGTCCTCGAAAAAAATGTATGTATGGTATTTTCATGTTCTTAATATTCAGTTTGTTGCCTGCATCCTTGTTGATTAGTTAATGGCAAACGATTATGCGTGCAGGATTCTTTTTTGAGCTTGACTGGCCCGGTTCGTGCAATTGTGTCAATGGACACTGTTTACATCGAAATCCAACTAAAAGTAAAGGGCGCGACAGAATCTGAAGATACATCATTGATCAGTACATTTGGCTTTTACAATGGTGATAGTTCTGGTAGCTATCTCGCCAAAAACAGTTTGTGCACAGTGGAGTTATGCTATGAGCAACTTAAACAGTCGGTCCAAGCCACTATCGTGGGTGTGTTTGTTACACCCAAACAGGAATCATTGCCTTTTCCATATGGCGGCCGAGTGATTTGCTCCTCACTGCCTCAGGATGGTAATGAAGACATCGATGGGCTCCCACCTAGGGAAGTCTTGCTGCTTGATTCGAAAGGTGAAGGAATGTCTCTGACTAGTAATGGTTACCTTAGTCTGGCAAGACGTGTAGTTTCTGTGGAGTTAAAAGGAAAGCTGCAAGTCCTCATAATGGCTGAATCATCATCACAAAATGCTGAGATTGCTGCTCAATTCTTCTTCACACCCGAAAAATACGACACAAGTAAATGTGACTGTTCCCTCCCTGATGGCTCTAAGGTTGAGATTACTGTTGCTTGGTCCCTTGTTCCCTCGACGATGCTACAGTCAGGTGACAGTCATGAGGACAGTGGGATGGTGACCGCAAGATATTCGAAGGGAAGGAGTGGCGGGTGCTTGTTAGGTGACTCGCTATGCATGGCTACATTCTCAATGCAGCAGAGTGTCAGTTGGGTCCAGGCCCGGGAGGATAAGATTTTGGAGATTGGACTTCGCGAATCCGCGGAACACTCGAATCTTCTGAAGTTGAAATTTGATATGTTGGAGTTGTTGGAAAATATCTTCGCTCGGGCCGAGTATGATACCCATAGCAAAATTTGCGATGACGGTGACGTTCGGCCCGAGTATGAGACCCATATAAAAATTTGCGATGACGGTGAGATGGAAACTGGAGGGAAGCCTTCGAAGGGAAGGAGTGGCGATGTTGAATTGTTGAGGATTGGCAATGAAGGCAGAATGTTGCAGACCCCGAGCAAGATTGGTGACGGTGGCAAATTGGTGCCCAAGCATTTCAAGGAGCAGATGGTCAGGTTCTCAATGTCTGTAGCCAGATCTGTCAGAAACGTGCTTGAGGAGGAGGCAGAGGCAGAGACCGAGACTTCGGGGGTGGTGCCGATGGTCGGCTTCAAATTAGGTTTGCTCTCCAGGCAGTTTGATGAGCTGTGGGATGACATGCGCCAGCTTGTCTCAACAGAAGCAAAATTTCTAGCAATATGCATGCTTATTCATGAGCCCTTCGCACGCTATTGCTCCACATTGAAGTTTATCTCTGCAGTTTTCAACCGGCTTTGTCGATGGGTGCCAGATTTGACAACGGCAATGGGATCGATAAGGGAGCATGAGGAGATAGAGGATGGGGATAAGGTTGGGAAGTTTGTGAATGAGTATGAAGAGGAGAAGAAGGCTGAGCAGTTCTATTTCAGTGCCCATCGTGAAAACTGGGAATTTAGTCGCAGCAACTTTGGCAGCTTCGAAGACACAAGTGAGTAAATGTGCTAGTGATATGGTTTTTAGTTAGTTTGCTTTTCTTTTTCCACTTGCTGCATGTCTCTAGCAAGCCAAATTGTCCTGTAAGCGTAAAGATTTACTCTACTTAGATTGATACTTCTTAAATGTGTAGTAAAAGCAATCTGTGCACTCTTTAGTTAGTTCACGTTAGATTTCTATCTAACACATACTTGACTTGTTGCATGCAGCGGTATTGAGCTCCATGCTCTTTACCCACTACATACCAGGCCACACCCAATTGGGTGCTGATGTTGGGAGGACCATGCAGGTCTACTCTATTAAAGTTGTAGAAACCGCAGAAACAGAAGGCTATGCCCTTGAGTGGCCACTGAAGGTATACGGTGTAGTCGCTGCACGAGATGTTGTGGACTATCGTCGCAACATTCTCTTCCTTCGCACTAGGGATGACTGCCAAATCCTGACAAAACAGGTATGCATGGGTATTTTCCTGTTCTTTTTATTATTGTTTGCATCTTTGTTGGTAAATTAATGGCGAATAATGATGCTTGCAGGATCCTTTTCTGCACTTGACTGGCCCGTCTCGTGCAATTATTTCGGGGGACATACTGGACAACACTCTTATAATTGAAGTACACCTAAGACTAAAGGACACGGTGGAGTCTGAAGATAGAACATTGATCAGTAAAGCCTTTGTTTATGATGAAGATGATCTTGGCAGTGGTGATAGTATTTCTGAGCATCTCCTCCAGGGCCTTTGTTCAATAGAGTTACGCTATGAGCATATTGAACAATCACTTCAAGCCACTATTCTCGGTATCCGTGTTATACAGGGCCCATTGTGTTGTGGCAATGGCATCAAAGTCTTTTGCTCAGCACTACCTAAAGATAAAACTCAAGACGGTGTTAAGTGCCCATTCGAGTGTGTTTTGCTGCTTGGTTCACAAACTGGAACTGTGCCTGTGGGTGGCTATCTAGATCTGTCAAGGCAGGTTGTATCAGTAAAATTAAGAGGGGAGCTGAAAATTCTCATACAGGCTGAGGAAATCAGCGGAAGTGTTGTCTTCAAAGCTGAAGACAGCAACATAAGTCGAGAAAGGTGCCGGCTTGGTGATTGTGAGGTCGAGATAACCATTGCTTGGTCCCTCCTTGTTGAAAGCCAGCATGATCTCTCGGTGAAGGGATATATAGCGCCTTACGCAGAAGAATTAATTTCACCTATGCCTATCATGAAGCTTTATAGAAGTCGCTCGTTAAAGATGGTTTAGCATGCTCACCTGGGAGAAGGATTCATGCATCTGACATCTTGTGAAGTCTACCGTGAACTTGTTTGCTACTTGTTCCTGTACTATGCTCGTTATTTCTTTACTATGGTCTTGTGTATCCTATACGCTTAGTGCTATTCAGTGTGGACAAGGCCTGTATAAAATAAAATTTTGTTGTTCCTATATTTTGTTGAGCCACTTTAGCTTCTTATTTTTGAATTGTATGCCAATTTGCATTTGTTGTTTGGATACCTGTTGATTTGTCTGTGAATCTGGAGATAGATGTAGATTTGTGTTTTCGACATAGCTGATTTTCAGTCCTTTGCAAAGCAGGCCATGGAAAGAACTTCGCAGCAAAAGCCTGCCTATCAGCATGGCTGCCTTCAAATATTTTCACCACACATGAGAATGATTCTGGCCAGAATCTACACAATCCTGCACAAAAGCGAGGTGGATGTTGCTTTTTTTTTCCTTTGAAGATGGATGATCATTTAGTAGCAAGCAGAGGAGAGGGGCGTTTTGGAGGCCGAGCACCCTGGAGGCCGTAATCTCTGTCAACCATTTCAACATCTGGATGCGTGCTGTCAGCCTTCAGAGCTGTATACGATCGATAGTGAAAAGAAATACAACGGTGCCGTCTCGGTCGTGTTCACCATTTGCGTGGGCCTACGGTTAACCCGCGCCTCGCGCGAACATGATGTTCTTGGTGGGCGGCTTTGAATTTGGCCCACTGCGCGGGCTGGCGAGCGGTCGATTGAGAGTAAATGTATCTTGTGGACCCGCTCGCTGACCCGTAGGGTATGCGTTTTCGGCCCGTCGACCGCTAAATGGATCTTAGCGGAGAAGATGCGCTTTCGCCATGGATGGCATGAAGTTCACTGCGAGGAATCAGATGTAGGTGTTCCGTTTAACTCTGAATTTTCGCCTATTTTCGGTCTTGGTGATGTCCCGTAGTTGGCGTGGCAGTGGTTTGGATTGTCGCTTTCCCGTATTTCTTCATCTGAAATCAGATCTGGCTCCGCGTTATTTCTCTGGGCAGATTCGTTCCTCGTTTGGAAGTTGGGGTTGTCTTGAGAGATGGAGTTGGCGACGCGCGCTCGATTGATGATGGGACCAGTGGAACTGCTGGTGTCCAAGATGGCTTGATTTCCTCTGAGCCAGTGCGCATGGATGGGTACCCCCTAGAAGACGAATCAGTTGAGCAGACGGAAGAAACATTTGTCACCGACAGGAATTGCAGCTCGTACAATGGTCGTGGCGAAGGGGTGGGCGATTCATGTGAGCTAGGCGCTGCAAATTTTAGAGAGGAGGATGGCGTGGTCGTGTTAAAGTCAAACAGATCTTATTGGACCAGGAGGTGACTTCCCCTGTTTTTTCATTCTAAACCTGTCACCTGATCTTTGCTATATATTTTCTGCAGATGTCTTTGTGTGAAATTCAGAAGAAGCCTGCTCGTGTGTCTTATTCTTTAGATGTTTGTTAAATGCATGGTAGCGAGCGCCTGGGGATGGCACTTGTAGTGTTTTTGCATTGAGAAAACCATCTTATTTAGTTGATATGGCATGGTTTGCAGGATCAGAATTGGCGAGGCGGCAGATGAGAGGGAGCAGAGTTCAAGCAAAGTGCCTGCCCTGGGGACTTCAGTTCGTGCTTATGTCAACAACAAGACTGAAAATGCTATTAATTCAGCAATTGGCACTAGCTTCGATTCTGTCGAGGAGGCCTACGAATTTTACAATCTCTACTCGTGGGAAGTTGGTTTTGGTGGCCGTTACACAAAAAGCCGTTTGAATGTACACCGGAAGAAGTGCACGCGCAGGAGATAGTGTGCTCCTGTGCGGTGAGTCACCAAGACCAACATTTTTTATCGTGCTTGTGAGGAATGATCATTTAGGTTAAATCTTACGTGGAGTGTGGTCTGTGAGTGTGTTTTCTGCAGGGTGTAAACCATTGTAGGCTAAGAGAACTCTACCAGACCCCGCATCCCGCCGACCCGCAAAACGCGTTTGCAGTTCGCGGTAGGCCGGTCGCAACGGCGGACCCGTATAAAAGGATATTCGCAGAATATGCTTTTTTACGGGTCGGCTTTGCGAGGTCTGGTCTGGCGCCGCTCCCCCCTGCCCGCAAAACCTAAATTTGCACCTCAACTTGACACAACATAATGCATTTCTTTTCTTTTTCAACAACATTGAATACATAGGACATCACCAAAACTTCGCTAGAATAGCAAGACCAAAGAAAATAAGAACCACAAGTATGCATTTTAGAAGATTTCCAACTTCCATAACTGCTCCCATTAGTTGGACCAATATATTTTTCATGCATTCATTGTTGATCTATGGATTCTTGATTTTGCATTCTTCATTCTTCATCTTTGGTTCTAAAGAAGTAGACGTTGCTTCCCCTCTAGTTGCACATGCAGCCGCATCATTACCTTCGATTCTACTAAGGAGTGCACGAACGTCTATCTTTCTATCAATAAATCAATGTATTCGCCTTCCCAAAACCAAAATGAGCATCCATCTTCCTACACACATGATGATGTTCGAAATAAGCTATCGCAATTGAACCAAAGAATGAGCTATCGAAATGAGCCGAATGAAAACAGCACGTACCCCGTCGTTTTCGCATTTGAAGAACACCCATCTAGGGTGCTCCGGCGTGCCCGAAGTTAGCCGCAGCACTGTCTGCGTGCACTCGTCGCACTGTATGAGCGGCATCGGCGAGCCATAAAGCCTCAGCGCAAGCGCCAAGCCCGACGGACGGCCGAATTCATGCCCCCAAACCGTCGGCGGCGGTGACAGGACGAACCCGTACCTGCATGCGGCGAGGCGACTTTGCCGGGGCTGCGCGAGATGCTCCCCGACCATTCCATCGCTTGGCGCAGCCATCGGCGGCCAGAAAAGCCAAATCCGGCCGCCCGAGACGAAGGGTCGTAACTTCCTGGCCCGCCGACACAGGAGGGAGGGGGGCGGAGGGCAACCTCGTGCGTGTGGCGGCCTTTCGGCGTGCTCCCGCCGGCTACTTTCGCCGGAATCTTAGGCGGCGGGGCGAGGTTGTTGGTGGGGAAAAGCGCGGGCTGAAATGTTCTCCCCACTAACC
>NC_041382.1:731086507-731089765 GCF_002162155.2 Triticum dicoccoides
GGGTTGGGCTCAAGATTTTCCGTGCCCCTCAAAGTTTTTTGCGGGCTGGCCGCGTTTGCGAGGTCTGTTCAGGCGGGATTTTCCGCGCTGACCCGCATTTTGGCGGTTATTTTGCGGGTCAAGGCTTTTTGCGGGGTCTGCTAGAGATGTTCTAACATCAGGTCACTAGGTGTGGGTGCAAAGCAATGATGCGGCTGCTGAGGTCAGATGATGCTGGCTGGTATGTGTGCAAGCACAGGTCAGGTCACATCCATGATCTATCAGTTAACTATGGAGAGAATTGCATCGGAAGTCACACCGGCACATAGATAGTTACACAAGGGACCTGGTTAAACAACTGAGGAAGAGCTATATAAGCATTAGCAAAATTTACAGTGTTGTGGGCAGTTTCTTTAGGACGATAAAGGGCGTGCCATTCACGAAATGGTCCTTAAAAATAATATGCGGCAAGCAAAACTGGTAACAGTCGATCAATGATGCAACCAAAACCATAGAGCGTTCAATGCGATTAGGGCAAAGGACGCTGAATTTGAATACAATGTCCAGGATGAGATGAGGAGGGGGTGGGCAAGTATGATTGAAAAATACTAGTGGCTGGGGCGTGTCATTGGCACGCCTCCTGAGCGTTCATGTGCGCACTTATCTAGCTTATGCACCTCGGCAGATCTAGGTTGACCCTTAATGGCACTTATACACAACAGTAAGTGATTTTACTACAGAATTATTAAAAAAGTGATTTGACTACATTGATTTATTACAAATATGCTATTATGAGGATCACATGTGCTCAAACAAGTGTTTTCATCATTCCAATTCCCATTGAACTGATCCTTGATTCTTTTTTTAAGGTAATGTTGAGTAGGAGAGTCTCCTATATATTTCATCAAGTAGCTGATCCTTGAATCTGGTGCATACCTATAAGAAAGAACACATATTTATGTATATTCCATCAAGTATATGCTTTATCAACAAGTGAAGTTGAATGTAAACCTGTGCAGTTTGACCTCAAGTCCCACCATCCTAGCAACAGATGGATCATCATCCTTGTGGGTGTGTATGGAGTGCTTTTCATCCTTGCTCTAGAAACAAATTTGTATGTATGATTTTATTCCAGCATACTACCCCTTGATATGTTTTGCTTATGTAGAAATGCTTTAAAAAATACTCATACAGATTTCGTTCTTCATGTGCTGAAGTAAAAGTAGCTAGTATCCATATAAACACAAGTGATTTGGTTCATCTAAAACACACCAGGAAACGTAAACAAAAGACATATTGGTGGAATTTAGATCTTAGACTGAATATCTGAAACAAACAACAGGAGCAAGTCTCAGTCCAAAAATACTGCCTACCCCTAACATGTTAGAGAACATAAAACTAACACATACACCTAATCAAGTGGCCACCTAGTCACAGTAGCTCATGTGTTTTTTAAGCTCATTCCTAGAGAAACAAGGCATCCACTTTAATAGTAAACTCACACTGTTTATTTTTTTCGAAACATGAGCGCTGCTCATATGAAGTAGGATGCATGTACCACATTAATTCAATGTTCAATTAGTCGAAGGAGAGAGAATGTCAATGTAAATACAAATAGAATCCTATCGGTTCTCAATGTTCTGGAGAAAATGATGTTGGCAGGTTGCTCTCAACATCATTATACCGATGATGTTCTCTATAAGACCTCAACCATCGAGCGAGATGAGAAAACGTTGATATTTGGATTTTTATTTATAAAAATTCTTTGAGACCCCCCACATTCCAATTCCCATGAATCATTCAAGTCACCTCTGACCGATAAAATTCGAAACGTTGAGATTAAAAATGAAAACAGTAGAGCAAGGCATTAGATTGCAAAACTTAATAACGGAAACATCATACAAATTACGACACCTACAGGGTAGAGTAGGAGCTCACCTGGAGCTTAGGTGTTTTGCCCGCCATCTATACTCTGAATAAAATGGATGGCGATGAGCAAGGGGAGGGTCGAGAGGGCAAGCGGAGGAGCACGCGCCAGGGACCAGAACTGCTGCAAATTCCTGCACAAAAGGCGACCCTCTACTTAGTTTCTCTAGATTCAGGCTGTAAAGAAACTCAATACACAAACCAACTGAGACCATCAGTTTCAAGCTTACTCGAAATAAGAAAATGGCACGTGAATAATATCTCTTACAATATATCTATATTAGTCAGATCCACCGATTGATCAAAAATGGAATATGTTTCAGTTAATGATATCGATAGAAACATTTCTTTGTGTGTGCTCAGTGGGCAAAAATACGCAACATACATGTCCTCTGAAGCTAATATGAGATCATCTTGAGTAATAGGCAACCACGCCATAACCGGATTAATAAACTTTGAAGCAAGCTAACAAAATCTGTGAATAAGTATTACTGTTCAGATGAACTAAATAGGCTCCATGTACTACCCATGTATACCGGAATGGAAATCCTCATATACATTTTCTATGCATCAACATATAACCCAATAAAAAACAGAGAACACTTGATGTGCATCCACATATACTTACTAAAACACAAAGAGAATGGTAACTGTTCCTCTACTGTCTGAATGAGTTCACATACACTCGTTAGAAAAACAGAGAATACTAATTCCTCCAGAGAAGATTTCTTTTCTTTGCAGGTTTAATGCTAGAAAAAACGAGATCTGCCTAATCATTTCGGTAGATGAAGTAGTGGGAGGTCACGAAGGAAGTAAGGGGGCATGATATGTCAAGCAGTACAAATAATGCCATAATAGTGGAAAATTAAATAAGCTCCATGTACCAGCCAGATAATCCAGAATGGAAACCACCATATACATTTTCTATGTATCACATATACTCGTTAAAAAGAGAGAGAACACTTTATGCACATCCATGTGTACTCGCTAAAAAACGAAGAACACTTTATGCACATCCAGATGGCAATTGCTCATCTACTATATGTATGCATTCAGACACACTCATTAGAGAAACATAGAAGACTAATTACTCCTCTAACCTCTGCAGACCTTAAGAAACAAGAACTAAAAACTGATCCATTGGAACCTAACACCAGCTCCTAATCTGTCAAGTACAGAAGCAATTCCTCTAAACAAAATACATAACAAAAAATGAGCAAATGTAATTATATCAATGCTCCAGGATGACATATGTTTTTGTCACTAAATCTGCTACAACACACTAATATGTAAAGAACACCAGATGTAAAAAAACATCTCATACCTAGATTTCCATGAGATATATTTAATTTA
>NC_041382.1:731090162-731111875 GCF_002162155.2 Triticum dicoccoides
AAACGCTCAAAAGGTCATGTAGACATCATGAAGGAAAATTAATTCGTGGCTGCCGTCTACAGTATCATGTTTATATGATTTCAGTGAAAGGTTGCGCTGAAATCAATCCTCGACGCAATAGAGAACAATGTATTCAATTTTCTGCTGCTTCTTCTATACCTGTATCACATTGGGAAGAGAAGTACTGTGTTAGTATGATCAATAGGCATTTCGCTCAAGCAAGCATCACTAAATTTTTTTGGACATCAAGCATATCCAACCTCAATCATAGGAGCACAACACGGACTTTGCATCAATCATCATAGAATCTGTACCAAAAATCAAGCCCGATTTAGAGAAAATAGAAGTTAATTTTTAATTCCTCACTTCTTCAACAAAGTATACAATTAAAAATAAAACAGAGAAATGCAAAACCTTTGAATATGTAGAGACGCATTTATCAAACAATCACATCAGACTACGTGTGCAGGCATACAAGTGAGATCTGGGTATGGGAAAAACCAGGGGGTGGCACCACTGACCTGGGGAGGCTGCTGCTCCTTAGCGTTGATGGGAAGCGGCGGTTGGAGCGTCGGGAGGCTTTGTCGGATCGCGCCTCCACGTCCCGCATCGAAGTGGACCACAGATCGAACACCCCGCCTCCATCATGTTCTCGCTCCTCTCTCTTGGAGAGCCATTGGTAGGGACGCCCATCTCCGCCGCTGACCTTGAGTTCAGGGCTCCTGGATGAGCTTCAGGCCGGTGGGCGCGCTCTCGACCTGGGCGACCTCGACCAGCAGTGGTGACCTTCCCTGTGCGCAAGGTCGACGACGGGGATGCGGGCTCCGGGGACGACCTCGTTCGGGCGCGGCTGTTCCCCCTCCTCGCCTAGGTACAAACAATATCTACCGGAAATGGCGGTTCATGAGTGAGCTGTGACATACCCATCCATTATTGTTGTCCAAATGAAGGAAACCGCCATGGCCTCGAGCATTCTTAAACTGTAGACAGGTCCAAAAGCTGATAATAGAAGTCGAGTAAGACAGTAAGTTACAGGCTAGAGAGCAGAGATAATAATCTGATTATATTGATTTGTTACTCTGAAGATCCATAGCATAGCTTGCCAAGAAGAGAACAATAGATTTTGAACAAACATGAATAGAGCGGCATTTTGCTTTCAGATATCAGCACATAAGCATCAGAATAGCTGTACAGGATTTTGTGTAAGAATACCTTCATAGCCACCGTACACTGAATCTTCGGACAATAAAAGAGGTGTGTCCAGGTCAATAAAACCGCAACCACAAAAGAAGAAGAACCGTTTAAGCACCTGATCTGCAGACATAATGTCTACAACTTCATGCCATCATTTCTAGTTTGAACTTCCTAGTGATATTGTCTTTAGTTGTAAAATACCATAATTTTTAGAAGCAATCATTTTTTAAGGGAATTTGCACAATTAACCAACCTGAAACAATCAAGCCCAGTAGCGAGATGGCCAGCAAAGCCCATGGCAATCCTAGTCTCGACCATACCACCAATCATAAGTGCAATACCGGCTTTTCTTGCGGCATCAATTACTTCGAGGGCTCCAAGAACCCCTAACTTTTCCGGTTTGATGTTAATAACATGAGCAAGATTTCCATGTATTATTTTTCGAGCATCAAGTAATCCGCGGCAACTTTCATCAGCAGCAACAGCAACTCTGTATTTCTCCATAGCAGCAATGCTAACATCATGGAGACCTTCCCAGTCATCTCTATGAACTGGTTGCTCAAAGAGTACAGGAGTCACTCCCATTTCTGAAACCAATGAAATAAATAAGTTATAGTACTAAAACACCATAGAACATCACACTGACTGAAATATTTAAGAGTGAAAAGATTGAACATAGTGAGAGTACAAACCGTTTAGTCTGTTAAGAACTTCAATTGCATGGTTTGCTGTGTACCCTTCATTTGCATCCAAGATAAATGAGCAGTCGGGATGCACAAGCCATATAGCCTTCAGAACTTCTATGTCTGAGTTCAAGTTTTTCCCTACTTTGAGCTTCAGAGTCTGAAACCCTTGTCCTCGATATTTTGCGGCCAATTGAGCGGCTTCATTTGGGGTCACAATTGGAATATAAATTCAGAAATAGATGAACTTAGCAATTTTGATAAAGCATACCTAAGCTGCTAAGCATGCTGAACTCACTGCAGTGAAAATTTTGATAACCATACCGTGATGTCTGTTGTCACACTAGTAGAAAAATGGTCAAATGTGAAGCACATTAGTGCCGGTTTGTAATAAAACCGGCACTAATGTGATCAATAGTACCGGTTCGTGGCGGCGATCAATAGTACCGGTTCGTGGCGAACCTTTAGTACCGGTTCATGCCACGAACCGGTACTAAAGAGGCTGTGTCAGCCTGCGGTCAGGCTATGGCCCCACCATCACCATTTAGTGCCGGTTCGTGGTTCGTACCACGAACCGGTACTAATGAGGTTATGGCAAGCTGTTTTTAGTCCCACCTCGCTCCCCTAACAAGGCTTTTACCACCTTAAATATGTTACTTCTCAAACTATCACAAGCACTTGGTCTTCATTGAACTCTATGTGTAGAATTTGTGGCCGCAATATGAGTCTTCACCGGTTTATAAATCGTTGAGGACTCATATTGACAATTCAGATTGTACACAAAAAGATCATTGATGATCAAAGTATTTTTGATGTATAAGATCATATTGACAATTCAGACTGTAAAGAAATATAAGATCATGATCTAAATGCTCTTATATTTTTTGCGTTCAGTATGCACCATTCAAAGCGACGCCATCAACTTTCCACCATTTATGCCTTCATTTGCTATTTTTCATGCATTTAATGATTTGTTTTGAGAACTAAATGACCTGGAAATTGAAAAGCACTACAAATGAACTCTGAAAAAGTTAAAACTTGGCATGGTATCATCATTTCACCCACATATCATGTTCAAAAAAGTAGAGAGGGTTACGGCAAAAACTGGATGCACTTCGTTTACAAACTGGACAATCTCTTTCGAAGTATTCGGGTTTATGACGAAATTAAACTCATCTGTTACAAAGGCATTTCATTTTTTTAAATTTATTACAACTCCAGACTTTTTGTGCATTCAGTATGCACCATTCAACTGCTAGGCGGGAGGAGCTCTTAAGTACCGGTTCCAACTGCTAGGCGGGAGGAGCTCTTTAGTACCGGTTCCAACTGCTAGGTGGGAGGAGCTCTTTAGTACCGGTTCGTGGCGAACCTTTAGCACCGGTTCGTGCCACGAACTGGTACTAATGAGGTTGTGTCAGGTAAGGCTGGGGCCCCACGAGCACCTTTAGTATCGGTTCATGGATGAACCAGTACCACAGTTTCTTAGTAAGTTGTTTTTTAGTCCCACCTCGCGAAGAGAGAGGGACTAGGAGCGGTTTATAAGCCCTGAGTGCAGAGACGATGAAGAAGAGGCTCAATGCTCACATTGTTTAGCTTCAACCCTTCAGGAATATGGTAGACTGTACGGAGCTATGCGCAGTGCAGTTTACACTATTCCGAAAGGCTTGAAGCAAATTAACGAGCATTGCACCTCTTTTTTATTTTTAATAATTTATTACAACTCCGTACTTCTTCTGTTATGGCAAAAACTAATTGCACGTCGGCATTTCTTTTTTTTAAACTTTGGTTATAACTCCATACTTTGACCATCAAGTTTTGCAGAAAAGAAAAAATAGCAGAAAAGAAAAAATAGCAGGAAAAAAACTATAGCTGAAAAGAAAAAAACTATATAAAAAAACTATAGCAGAAAAGAAAAAAACTATATAAAAAAAACTATAGCTGAAAAGAAAAAAACTATATAAAAAACTATAGCTGAAAAGAAAAAAACTATATAAAAAAACTACTCAGAAATAAATAGAAAAAAATAAATATAGCAGAAAAGAAAAAACTACTCAGAAATAAATAGAAGAAAAAATAAAGCAGAAAAGAAAAAAATTGTATTTGCTATTTTTCAGTCGTTTACAAAATGGTCGTGAAATTGAAAATCACTACAAAATGAACTCTGAAAATGTTGAATTTTGGTAAACTAGATGAAAAACTACTCACAAACAAATAGAAGAAAATAAATATAACAGAAAAGAAAAAACTATACAAAAAACTACGCAGAAATAAATAGAAGAAAATAAAGCAGAAAAGAAAAAAACTATAAAAAAATTGGGGCGCTGCACTGTGGGCCTGCTAGGCCACGGGCGTGCAATTACAGGCCTTAAAGGCCCAACAGACTCACAGGGCAGCGCGCAAAATTTAGGCCCACAAGCCTGCTATATAGAGGAGTTCAAAGATGTAGTCGCGGCTGAGTTTATAAACCAGTGCAGTTGCACTTCGCCCGGCGAGATGAGACTAAACTTTGGGGTGGCAGCGCGAGGCCTTTAGTACCGGTTGGTGGCTCCAACCGGTACTAAAGACCACCCTTTAGTACCGGTTGGAGCCACCAACCGGTACTAAAGGCCTGCTCTTCCCGCCTCTTGGCCTGGCCAAAGTTGGCCTTTAGTACCGGTTGGTGGCTCCAACCGGTACTAAAGGCCTCTTCTATATATACAACACTTACGAAAATTCAGTTACATCTCCCCACTTCTTCGTCTCCAACCTCTCGCGACGCCGCGCACCGCTCGAGTCCCGTCGTCGCCGCTCGTCACGCCCGTCGCCCGTCACCCGTCGCCCGCCGCCCGTCGTCGCCCGCCGTCCGTCGTCGTCGCGCCGCGGTCCGGCCCGTACGTACTCTCTCGCTCTCGCGTACCCGCGTCGCGCGCGCACCCGGCCCGTACGTACGCCGCCGCCCCCGCTTGTACGTACGGGGCGGCGGCGTACGAGGCCGCGCACTGCAGTACGTGTACGTATACATACACAAACACACACATATATACACACACACACGTACACACACACATTTTTTTACTTATTTTCTGTTTTTTAGAAAATTTAATAAGATATTAATTAGCTAGCTAGGTATGTGAGATTTGAACTAGTTGAATAATTAATATAACTAGTTTATTTTTAGTAAGAAAATTTTCGAACTAGTTTATTTAGGTATGTGAGATTTGAACTAGTTGAATAATTAATATAACTAGTTTATTTTTAGTAAGAAAATTGTCGAACTAGTTTATTTAGGTATATGAGATTTGAACTAGTTAAATAATTAATATAACTAGTTTATTTTTAGTAAGAAAATTGTCGAACTAGTTTATTTAGGTATTTGAGATTTGAACTAGTTGAATAATTAATATAACTAGTTTATTTTTAGTAAGAAAATTGTCGTATCTGAGATTTGATGATCTAATTAAAATATTATTTATTAATGAGTTTTTCTGGTTATTTAATGTTTTTATATATTTTGAGTTTATATAAATGTTAGATTAATGTCGAATGTTAGATGAATTAGATAAAAAAGTTAAATATATAGTAATGTCAATTGTTAGAGATGAATATAGTTAGATATATATTTGAATTGGCTAGATATTAATTAATGTTAGATAGTAATAAGTGTTTAATGTTTCACCTATATGAACATATAGGAAATGTCATCTGACGACGAAAAAGATTTCATTATGTGCGAACACTATGAAGACCAGCGCGGCCTGTGCGACAGAAATTTCCTTATTGATGGTAGGCGCTTCAGCATCAAGCTGAATGAGACATTCGAAGTGGATACAGTAAGTCACAACGGCAATTATTATTTGAATGTAAAACTTATGATTCATTTGCTTCAATTTATAATTTTAAAGCATGACTTATGCTTCATTTGCTTCAACTTATAATTTTAAATTTTCACTATTCTACTAGCGCATCCCCAGCCATGCAAGAATTTTTGTCTTGGATAAGATAGATTTTAGTGCTATAGATGATATGGAGGTAAAAAGAGTTTACTTGAAGACGAAGCATGGGTATACTTTCAACGTTAAATTATATAATGGAGACACATACACCTATTTTGAATGCAAAACTTGGCAAGCACTATGAAAGGCTTATGCATTTGAGCCTAATATGGTTATCACCTTTGATATTCGTCCGGAAGATGATATTGAAGGTAATATAGACATCTGGGTCGATGTGCAAACGCCTCCAGTTCTACCATTATGTGAGTTTTTCTCAACCATGCATGCATATGTTTATGTCTTTGATACAGTTTATTCAAAAATAGTTGACAACTAATTTGTATTGTCAGCTTATTTCGCTTCAAGCAAACATGTCCGGCGCTTGGTAGACAGGACCTACTACTGCCCGGGACTCAACTAAACTGCAAGGAGATAAGTCATTATGTTTCATGGCTTGAGGATCTTAATACTGTCAAGACAATTTTTTTCCTGAACTTAGAAATGTTAGTACTCAAAACGTGCGACCAATGGTGATCGTATTGAACTACGGTCACATCTATAATCGAAAGATGGTAAGATTTTAACTATTTGTCCTTAATTAGTGCATCTTTTGCATACATTATTTTTGAAGCTAAACTTTCATTGCTTAGTATATTAATTACTATATGATGTTCTTCAACAGGGACTTTCGATGACAGTTGTGCCTCAGTGGATCGAGACAAAAGGTCACATGTCAATGGTTAGCTTACGACCAAGATTTCCTACATTACACATGAGTGCATTCAGGATTTCTGAAAGCGAAGAATGCTTAATAGTGAAAGATTGGAGCAAAATTGTTAACGATCGCAGAGAAGTACTAGGGGGCAGCAAGGAGAAGCGCAATCCAAGATTAGGAGACAGATTCATCTGCATGCTCCAGTATGATGAATTAGGAGAGCTATACATGTTCTATGCTATTCTACCTGAGAGGGAGCAGTAGGAGTAGCTAGTTCATCCTCTTAATTAGTACTTGTCCTCTCTCATGTCTGTATTGTCCTGAACTTCGATATTGGTGATGATTATGTTGAACTCGATGATATTTTTGCTTCTGTTACAAAGTGAATGTTTCTTCTTTAAGCTAGCCAATGTTGGTGATGATTAGAGCGGTAATGAGTATGATGATTAAATAGTGGTAATTAATGACGACTACGATGATTTTTAGCTAGCTAGAGTTTATTTATTTATTAATATTCGATGATGATGATGATGACGACTACAACTCATTATAACGTAAACAATCTTAAATTAAATTGATAACACAAATTTAATTAAAAAATAAAAAATAAAACAAAAACCCACAAACATTTAGTACCGGTTGGTATTACCAACCGGTACTAAAGGGCTCCCGGCCCCTGGAGCTGGTTCGTACCACGTGGTTTCCCTTTAGCACCGGTTCGTGCTGAACCGGTACTAAAGGGGGGGGCCTTTAGTGCCCACACTTTAGTGCCGGTTCCATAACCGGCACTAAAGGGCCTTACGAATCGGTGCTATTGCCCGGTTCTGCACTAGTGTCACGGTGTTTGATAAGCATACCTAAGCTGCTAAGCATGCTGAACTCACTGCAGTGGAAATTTTGATAACCATACCGTGATGTCTGTTGTCACAGTGTTTGATAAGCATACCTAAGCTGCTAAGCATGCTGAACTCACTGCAGTGGAAATTTTGATAACCATACCTTCAAAGGAAAGTTGGTTCTCAGTTCTCCATCTACATCAAGGCCTAGGATCCAAAAATAAATTCCCCATCCTTCCATCTACATCCGCTAAAAGAACTGACTTCTAAACTCTGAAGTGTCTTGTGGAGTAGAACTCCTCAAACTCCAAAATTGTACCGAAAACTGAACCAAAATTGCTTGCCAAGAGTATGAAGACAAACAGGTGTGGATGTCTCACCGAGGTGAAGGTGTGTCCGGGGAGCGCATCGGCGACGTCCTGGAGCACGGCGCCGAGGGGCGCGGTCCGCGCAGCGCAGGCGTGGGCGATGGCGGCGAGCGCAGCGGGCTGCTCCTCGGCGGTGACGGAGGGGAGGACCGGGGCCTCGCCCCAGCCGACGGCGCCGCTGGAGAGCTCGGCCCGAACGGCGCCGAGGGTCGCGGTCCGCGCGACGCAGGCGTGGGCGATGGCGGCGAGCGCAGCGGGCTGCTCCTCGGCGGTGACGGAGGGGAGGACCGGGCCTCGCCCCAGCCGACGGCGCCGCTGGAGAGCTCGGCCCGAACGGCGCCGAGGGTCGCGGTCCGCACGACGCAGGCGCGGGCGATGGCGGCGAGCGCAGCGGGCTGGTCCTCGGCGGTGACGGAGGGGAGGACCGGGCCTCGCCCCAGCCGACGGCGCCGCTGGAGAGCTCGGCCCGAACGGCGCCGAGGGTCGCGGTCCGCACGACGCAGGCGCGGGCGATGGCGGCGAGCGCAGCGGGCTGGTCCTCGGCGGTGACGGAGGGGAGGACCAGGGCCTCGCCCCAGCCGACGGCGCCGCTGGAGAGCTCGGCCCGAACGGCGCCGAGGGTCGCGGTCCGCGCGACGCAGGCGCGGGCGATGGCGGCGAGCGCAGCGGGCTGGTCCTCGGCGGTGACGGAGGGGAGGGCCGGGGCCTCGCCCCAGCCGACGGCGCCACTGGAGAGCTCGACCCGCACGGCGACGTTGGCGACGTCCTCGAGGCGCGAGGGGGCGATGTTCAAGGGTGTGGCGAGCGGCACGTTGAGCGGGCGCGCCTCGGCCGCTGCCACGTCCACCGAGAAGGTCTCCTTGAGCGCGTCGAAGCCGAACGCCTCCATCGGCTGCTGCAGCGTCGGGAGAGACGGCGACGGCGACGGCGACAGCGAGATGGTGCGGAGGCGGCTGGCGCGCCGCCGCGAGTGGAGTGGGTCTGCGAGAGAGAAAGAAAGAAGAAGCGGGTTGGAACGGGGCGGCCGCATCTGGGACCTCTCTTCCTTCTAGTCGAAGGAAACCTGGGGCCTGGGGGCAGCGACGAACGGAATGAAAAGGCAGAACAGTGCCACCGCCATCCGTTTATGTTCAGGTGGCATAGCCCTTCGTGCGCCTTTATAGCGACTGTTAACGGGTTGAGTTAATTACACCTGCAATACAAAAACTTGCAGCAAAATAACAGAATCATACACAAACTAAAAAACCTCAGAAAAATGGTACATTAACTTTTCTAACAGCACGCATTCGTACAATTTCCGTTAATCCTAACGGTGCACCCTCTGTCGCTGCTAACTTCGTGTAGGTGGCTTGACAGCTGACCTGACACTCTCGGTCTTTCCTGTATGGGTCCCACTTGTCACTGAGCCAGAGAAGTGATTCGAACCTGAAAATAACTGTATGAAACACGCATATGCCGACCACTCCACCACTTCTATCACTAGGTCAGAAAAGAGGCAGTTTTCTTTGTAAACTCGTCGTCTTAGATATCTCCTGCTTTTTTTTTTCTGAGGAACATGCCTCCTTTTTTGCGTGTGGCAAAGATACCTCCTTTTTTTTGAGACAAGGCAAAGATACCTCCTGGCCGGTCGACGATCAGCTTTGCTGAAGTTGCCTTCCATCCGGGCCGGACTTTTTCAGCTGTTTCGTTTATTTTATTTTTTCTTTATCTTTTTTCATATATTGGGGTTTCGTCTGTTTTAATTATTTTGCATATTTCTATTTTTACATAGTTTTTTTTGCGAGATTTCTTTACATAGGTTTTACGATATACGGTGAATTTTTTTACATTAAATGCTGTACATTTTTTTTAAATAGACACTGAACTTTTTAGTATGGAAAATGTTTTACGACAACGCGCCGACCGAAACTTCGGCCGGTCGCATCCACGCACACAGCACCCCTGCCATTCAGATCGAGACAATGGACCCACGCGCCCCAGCGGCGAGGACGGGGGACGCTGCTCCAAGAAACAATCGGCGTCATCGGGGGGATTTGCTACTACTGCGTCCTATTCGGCTACAACCGCTATCTTGTTTTGCTGCTGCGGTGGCGAGTGCACCGGTGAGCTGCTACCGTCGCCACCGAAGCTACAACCATCGCCGTGCGGAGCTGCAACCGGGGGGTGCAGCTACGGTATGGGTGGAGCCGGCGGCAAGGACGGCCGGCGAGGGCCTTGACTGGTGACGAGGACGACCGACAAGGGCGGCGACTGGCGACTTCCATAGAGCGTGTGCCCTGGCGAGATCCAGGGGAATCCTTCGTACGGACGGGCGAAGAAGACGCAGTACACGTTTAAGATTTCGAAAATACACTGAAAATTAGTACATACATACACATTGAACATTATTGGATAATATAGAATGAACACTTTTGTTATATACACTTCTAATATGCAATGAACTTTTTTAAGGGAAAATCTATCAAGTTAACCAATCAAACTGCATTGCAGACAGTTTTTGGATGAAAATGGACAATCTATCACATTCAAGTTTCAACCAGAGAATGACAGAAAACTGAATTCAAGGCTAAAGCTTACGCTCTAGAATTAATCTTTTTTTTTGCGATGGTCCAGAATTAATCCTGTATCATCCTTCCTTTTTTCAAACATAGCCACAAGCCACCACACACAAAAAAAGGGTCAAATATATGCAGCACGATTTCAAAATGTAAATTAAACCAATAGGCAATAGTCTATTATATACTGGCCGAGCATTAATGTTGTTGCTTCTGTGCTCCAACAGTGCTTAGGCTAGTCATAGTGGGAGTAACTTAGTAACATAGTGCACTTCGAGAAAATTCTGCTTATGTGGCAAGTAATTAATGAGAGGTGGTAACATAATATGTTAATGTAACATAGCGCTTTTCAAGACAAGATGACTCTACGAGCTAATAAATGAAGCCATCTATGATAGTACTACTATTATGTTAGTTTGCATTATGAAAGTAGTAACTTAGACTAGTGTCATATGCATGACACTAGTCTAAGTTACTCCCCACTATGACCAGCCTTAGCCCAAGGAAAACCTTTCTACATTGCTTATAGCACGTGTCTGAAAAAAATTAGTACGTATAGAAACATGTCCACCTCAATTTTGACAGAAAATACTGGAGTTGGCTAGTGATTAGCGCACCAGCAAATGCTTTGTCTCCTCCAATCAGGAGGGGCGGAGGTGAGGATTTCTATGCTTGGGCCTTTGAAAGATCAGGCAACTACACTGTTAAGTCGGCGTACCGTGCTCTAGTGACTCAGAACGAGCGCAATGCTCTAAAGGAAGGGGCGGCTACCGGTGCTTCAAGAGATGACAAACAGATGTGGTCTGCTTTGTGGAAACTCAAAGTGATCCCAAAGGTACGAGTGTTCTGGTGGAGGGTTTTACGAGGGATTCTACCGGATGAATGCACTCTCAAATACTGTCATATTGCAGTTTTAGACACTTGCAAGGTTTGTCTGGCTAAGGAGGATGATCTTATGCATGCCCTAATTCAATGCTCGCATGCACGCCGCTTCTGGGATGAAGCGTGTGCGTGGTTCGGTCTTCGGCTTCCTCGCTTACACCCACGTTCTTGGGCCAGAGACATCCTATGTGGAGACCGAGTCAAGGATGAAGATCGAGCAAGGGTTATCACCATCATGTGGACGATTTGGCATTCTCGAAATCGGATCAAACATGGTGAAGAGGGAAGGGACCCAACAGCCGCCATCAGGGTGACGAGGGAGGCTCTTGCATTGCTGGAACTGCCTCAGACCGCCCCCATTCTGTTGCCAGGACATGGCTGGCGGCCGCCCGAGCCAGGTATGGTGAAGATCACGACGGATGGTGCACTTAATGTCGCGGAAGGTAGAGGAGGGGCGGGTGGCATAGCCTGGTCCGTGTCTGCGTTGTTGGGAGCATGGTGCAAGGCATTCGATGACATCTCAGATCCATTATTAATGGAAGCTATATTGCGGGAAGGAGTTCTATTTGCAAAACTTCGAGGCCTCTCGCATGTGATAATGGAGACCGATTGCCTGGAGTTGGTGCAACTCTGGAACACTCGCCTATCTCTCGGACGAGATGAGGAAGACTACAACGCCATGGCTACGGTGTTGGTCTTGTGTGATTTTGCTGTGTTGCAATGGGTACAGACGGCTCTTCTTCGCCGGTATAAATAGATGGCTTCCAAATGTTCTGATCGTGAGCCTCAAAGTTCGGAATCAGATGGATGTCGTGCAAATGGCTATTGGATCTGAATGGGAACATGAGAGCGTACGCCAGCGCCCATGTTCTTATACTGCTCGCACTGGCTGAATCAGATGGGTGAATCTATAGCACGTCTGACCAGCTTGACAGCGCGACATCGACTACATGGGCTGACACTGTACGTAAATACAGAAACGGTGCGTGGTGGGTAGATGCCTGTGAGCTGAAAATACGTGCAATTAATGCGAGCCTGCAGCTGATCGCTATGATGACAGACGTTCGAGATTACGGCCTCCAGGGTGCTCGGCCTCCAAATGGCATTTTCGTTGCAATCGAATATTTAAAAAAAAATCTATATAAGAAAATCTCACTTCAATGCACCACTACTCTTCCATCTGATAGTGCGAAGCTGAAGGAGGTGTCGTTGGAGTACATGAATGCGACTTCATAATAAAATTTTAATTATGGATGCCAAAAACCATACCATCATCGACTAGAGGACAACATTGCAAACATTAAAAGTGCCAACATGAATAAATAACTCACTAGAAAAGTGCGACGGTTTTTTTGTCCATGGCCGAGATCTACTCCGCGTACCTGACCTCCGGCGGCCTCTACTACTGGAGCGCCATGCTCGCCGGCAAGGAATGGGCGCCAAGCCCGGGACCTGCTCCGCTCGCTGCACCGCCTGGCGCACGACCTCTCTGCGGCCGAGACGCCCGCGCCGTTCTTGCGCTTCACGCCGACCGCGATGTGCATCGGTAGCCGTCGGTTCGCGCCAAGGTGACCTTTGCAGCGGGCGACTCGCTCCTTATGCCGGTGCTGCTGCGCGACAACGGGCTGAAGAACCCGCACATCGGCAAGAACCTCCACCTCCACCCGATCAGACAATTTTGCAAAAAGCCCCTGGTTCCAATTTTGCAAAAAGCCGACGGCGAAGTGGCAGTCAACGCCCGCGTGGCTCGAGTTGACTGAGGCCAGATCAGCGCATACGTAGAGAAAATCGTATAATGAACCGTATGTGAACCCCTAAAGCAAGTTTAGGCTAGTATTTCGGCTATTTTGAACCACAGGGACCAAAATGACCACCGACACAAGTTATAGGACCTAGAGTGAATTTTTCTCATTACAAATAGTAACATATGCAATATTTGTTCTCGGCAAGCCAGGTTCATAATGCCACCAAATAAGCTATTACAAATAGTAACATATGCAATATTTGTTCTCAGCAATCCGGGTACATAATATTACCACGTGAAACATGTGGTAAGCAACTCAAACAATTCAAAAAAAATGTTGTGTCCATAATTAATGTTTCCAAAGAACGTAAAATAAATTGACATTTACCAATAGGAAAATCTAGCAACACAAGACCTTACTAGCCTTCCTGAGGAATATTAGGGTCACATCATGATAGGTCCCCTTTAGTTGACCTGTTTTTTGTACCCTCCCCCCAACCCTCAAGGTTTATTGGCCATGCCGCCCTTTTTATGCACTAGGTTTACTCAACTTTTTAACAAAAACACATGAGACAAAAAAAATCAACAACAGACTAAGGGCCTGTTTGGTTCCAATAAGTCACCTGACTTATAAGTCAGGTGACTTAAAATCAGTGACTTATAAGTCACGCTTGTTTGGTTGCCATCTGACTTATAAGTCACCTGAGCACATCTTTCCACCTTGTTTTTTATGTAAAGATGGTGGGACCCATGCAAAAGGGGTGACTTATAAGTTTTAAGTTGGGGTGGAGCAACTTATGATTTATAAGTTGGGGTGACTCATAAGTTGGGTCCGTTTAGCAAAATAAGTCACTTTTTGCATTTTTCGACTTATAAGTTGGTGACTTATTTGAAACCAAACAGGCTCTAAGCACGGGTGTGGCGTGGCGCCACACCTCCCCCAGCTAGTAAACATTATGGACAGGACAACCTCCCAAGCATCTATAATCTATAATCTATAATAACTAAATAGATGATCCCCACTAACCTATTTCTCTACACATGCAAGCTATACACATCAGCAAGCTTCTGATTGGTCCACGTCACCCCCACATACACATGCAACCACGTCACCTCTCCCAATGTGTGAACCGATCCATTTGTATCTGTCCCCACGCCTAATTTTAATCGTCCATTCGTTTGCCCTTCCCATTCTGTAACTGAAGAGTCAATCTAATCGTCCTTTTTTTAATGATAAAGAAAAACTGAAGAGTCAATCCTATATCCACATAAACAGGTCATGTGCACCCAGTACTCGAACCCTCCTGGAGAGTGACCCAGTGATCCCCGGTGATCCAGGCGTGGCATACAATGTGACCCCGGTGAGCCGCCCAAGATCCCAGCGGTGTCGCCCGACCTCACTACCCGGCGTCCCCATCGGTGCCGCCACACGTGTCCTCGGCGAGCCACCCGGCGACCCCCTGCATGTGATGCCGCTACGGCGACCCTCAATGACCGCGTGTCCGTTCGTCCATGGACCACTTTAGCTGCTGTATAGGGGAGGCCAATTCCGTGGGCACTTTGTGATCACTGCAGGTCAACCTAGCCTTGCACCCCGTTGAAGGTAAATCAAGTCCTGCGGCCTCCGCGGACCCATGCCCTGCACCCCAGCGTCGACCAGAGCTCCCGATGAGCCGCACGCGCCACCATCAGTGTCCTCCCTCAACAACACCAACACCAACGGTGGGGGATCTCCTTCCTCTATTTCTCCCAAGATATGAGTGATTTTTTTTTTTGAGTTAGCCTGGGTTGCAAGCTCTAATTCGTGTGTGGTCGGCAATTTTTTTTAGAAGAAAGCTCTATTCTGTCTCCAGCCACTTCCTCCGGGGTAGCAAGTCCGGTCTCGAGCAATGCTGGCAAGCATTTTTCAAGACAGCGGTTTCATGATCATGTTTCCAATCCGGTTGGTTTTAATCCCAAGCACTAGCTGGTGAAAAAAAATCTCTTCATTTGTTTTCTTTAGTGTTCTTGAAGAAATAAACAAACAAAGCTTACCATTTATGACGTGCAACTACAATCCTGTATCTCTCTCTATATTTCTCACTTACATACACATATATGTTAGTTTAGTGTGTTTTTTTGGTATTTCTAATGCTTCCCATTGATTTTTTTTTTGCAGAATCAGAGCATATGTGATATTTCTATTTACTTTCAGGTATGTTGTTGCCTAGCAGTTAGCATTTCATAAGTTAGACGAAGTGTGTTTGTTTCATTAATTTTCATACTGCCGCTTTTGATGGTCTATATGATGCAGGCAGCAGTATGTAGCACTTCCCCTCCCACTTCTCTGGAGTAGTTCCACGTTCTATTTCCAACAGGTGGTCGTACCCTTTTCACATGGAATTGTTAAATCCCCCAAACTCATCATGTTCTTACAGATTTCTTCTCAGATTCTTATGTACATAGAGCAAGTACTATGACTCAACGCATTGTCTTCTTGTGCTAATTCTGCACCTGTTATATTTGAGAGAAGATATTTATTCTTCTTTCACATTTAGCAGAAACAATTGCTGACACAAGTGCTAGAATTTGGTGTATATCCATCATGAATTCACTTTGCTTATTCATGTTCGCCACTACATCCATGTCTATTAAATCTTGGATGCTTATGTCACTTATATTGACCCCTAATATTTTAATGCAGAGATGAAGACTTGGATTTGCTTTTGCTTTGGGCTCATTATTTGTGCGGATATTTGGTATCTCGAGATTTATTGCACCTAATGGTGCCCTTTAATCTCAGATATTGAAAACGCAAATAGTATCTGGTAAGAATTTTTGGTACAGTTTGTGTTCCCAGAATTTTAGTATAGTTTGTGCTTTTCAGAAATTTTAAGCTGGCAGAAATGGTTAATATCAGATTAAGGAAATGCAAATTCTATCATTCTAAGAAGACTTAGTTAATTAGATTTTTATTGAGCTACTAGGAGTTCCTTTGCAGCTGCTATTTACTATTCAGTCTTGGGATAGCTGAAGAATAATGTGGAGAGAAGTCTTTTGTGAGCTGATTTGAGCCTAGGTACAATTGATCTCTTTCTTTCTCGGCGCCATTTTATTTTTACTTCATGCTTCACATTTATTCTAGACATCAGTTAGTTGACTGAATAATGCGGTGAGTGATCTTTTATTGGATGATTAGGAAAATGAATATTATGGAGATGGAAGCATTTGTCAGGTTGTTTCAACTTACGTAGAGATTGTTCTGTGGTTAAGGCTTGAAGCTGCTCATTTCTGTCAAGTTTGCATGAGCTAAAAGAATAAGATATAGTGAAATCTTTTCCCGCAAAAAAAGATACAATGAAATCTTTCATCAGCTGACTTGAGCTTTATTATATTAATAGCACAAAGTTTCCCACATATGGGCTGTTCTCTGATAAATGTGGCATCGCTTCTGTATTGAAGAACATTACTAGATGGGGCCAAAAGAGTTGTCTCTGTTGATCAATATGCTATTGCTACAACATTTGTTTCATCATTTCTCACACTTTTTGCCTTCTTCCTCCCTCTCCATTTGTACCAGAATTTGGTGTGACTTTCAGATATATTTGAATGTGATTTGGGTAGACATTGACATGGACATATGCCCCCTACTTTAGTAGTTCAAGTAGTTCTAGAATAGGAGACTCCAAGACGGCAAGTAGAATACCAACCAAACCACCCCCCTGTGATTCCGATCGCCACATATCATCCCATGTTTTGGTCTATGTACCTTTCATCAGACAATAACTATAAACTTGATCAACAAGGGACCAGGAATGCAAATCTTGAAGGAAAGGCAAAGACATACTCCCTTTGTCATGATGCTATATTGTTCATACATAGTACTTGAACTATTAGGCCCGCTGCAACGCGCGGGGCATCATCTAGTTATGGAAATAAACTAGTACTGGATAAATTAACTGACTAAAGATAGCCATCAGAAAAGTTGGTCAACAAACGGCATGCACCAATATTATAGCAGCATAGTTATCCAATACAAGAAATTGGTAACATGAGCCATTAGTGACTTTCTTTCACTCCTAGAGTAAATTACAGAACCTAGGTAACTCAAAATTACATGTCAATTCTATTTTGACAGGCAAAAGAATCAGCTCATGACAGTTTTTTAGTCCATAAACATTACCGCACACCACACTTTCAATGAAACAAATCCAGAGGAAGTTACTCCCAGTCTTCATCGGGGTCCTGATCCATGGGAACATCCTCGGCAGGTAAAGGCACATTGTTCAACAGCAAGTCCATCACTTTCATCCTAGCCACACTCTTGGTCTCTTCCCAGCGTGTGTATTCAGCGAGATCTCCGGTTCGCCAAACTACTCTCTCATCTTCATCCTTTTGTAACGAAGTCCTCTGGACATGGTCCTCATAGCTCAGCTCAAACTCTGGAATGACATTGGTGATGTCGTGCTTCGTCCTCATGACGATCTTGATGATATCATCTTTCTCAGCTTTCAGCACTCGAAGATAAACACCAATCAATCTTCGCAAGCAGAACTGCCCGTCTTCTCCACAGAAGTTTGGCAAAAAATCTGCCCGGGCATTCTTAATTGCCATGTGCATTAGTCTCCTAGCTTGCAGAAAGCTCACCTTGCGGTCACGAAAGCCCATGTCAGACTCAATAATAGCGAAGAAGAACTTCAGCGCCACCTTCGACAAGCTTGACCATTCGTGTATAAGATCATAGAGCCTGTTGGTGATCAGTTTCAGAACAGGACTATGATAATTCACCATGACGAAGTATAAAACTTCTGGGAAACGTGGGCACTCTCCAAGAAGAACCATTCCGAGCTGCAGGAAAATAGTTAACTCGGGGTCAAAGATGTTGACATTTTTCACATTCAACACCCTCAACTTGTTAGTCATAGTTTCAAGGAAACCCTCCATGATTCCAACGTGCCTCCTGTGTAGACAAAGAAACCACTGGTGGAAAAAGGGCCTTTGGTCGCGGTTCGCAACTGCCATTAGTCGCGGTTGCGCAACCGCGACAGAACGGGCGCGACTAAAGGCCCCCCCCTTTAGTCGCGGTTGCTTAAGAACCGCGACTAAAGGCCCGTCCACGTGGGCGCCAGGTGGCCGTCGGGGCGGAGGACCTTTAGTCGCGGTTCTTCTGGCCAACCGCGACTAAAGGCCGCCGCAGGTTTAGGGTTTTAGCCCCCCCCCCTTAAACCTGTTTTCTGTTTAATTTGTATTGTTTTATTTCTTTTGTGCTTTATTTTAATTTTGAAGGAGTTTCATATATTCTACGGTACTACATACATGCATATGAATGTACAATTTCAAATAAATTTGAAATTAGAACCAAAAAGAATTCAAGAGGAATATACAATATATATTCAATATCATCGGATGACCATATACAATTTTGAACAAGTTTCCATACATGATTTAATGCATATAAAGTTCTACGTCCTCGTTATAGTGTTCTCCTTTAGGATGGAGGACTTCCCTGCTGAACCATCCAGCTAGTTCCTCTTGAAGTGGTCGGAAGCGAGCTTCTGGACTAAGCATCCACCGGAGGTTATTCCTCTGAGCATTGGTATCACTCGGAACCCGCTCAGAGGTGTATCTCCGGATCATCTCACAGACATAGTATCCACATAGATTGGTCTCCGGTGGCTGAATATCCCCAGCATTCTTAGCCTTTAACATTTTGAATTCTAGCTCTTTTTTGAATTCACCGACCTTTGTATCTACGAACCGTCTCCAAACCCTACGAGGCAAAGAAAATTAAATGAACAAGAGAGTTATTAATTAGTTACTTGATATTAGGAAATGAACGAAATAGGCCGATCGATATAGAGCGCAAATGAATGAAAATAATTACTTCTGCAGCATTCTTCTCATGCCGTCCCAAAGCTTTGGATCCATATTCACAGAGTCGTGGACGAGACATTCTGAGGTGTTAACTTTAATTACTAGCAGAATCCAGTGGAACCTGCGGACACGATACATGCACAGTACGTCATGCATAACTCATCGATTAGCCGGCCACATACCATGCATGGAGTAAACAAAAGAGAATGTGCTCAAGACAGAAACACTCACTCAAAATGGTAAGGAAATAGAATATCACTTTTGAGTTCCTGCTTTGTAAGAAACTGCCACAGGTCTGCCTCCACGTCGGCGGGGTAACGCTCCAACACATGTCCATTAACGATGTGTGGGTCAATGAACCCAACATCATGGATGTTCCTTACTCTGCATTCCTTAATCTTCATTCTGCATGTATAATAGCGGACACAACAATATAGTTAGGACATATATATAGTGCAGGAAATATGAACGAGATGGGGTAGAAATTAATAAATCACTTACAGAACGTAGCAACTGATGATAGATTTATCGAGCTCGCGCAGATTGAAAAGCTGGAACAATTCACTCAGTTCAATTTGTACATAGTAATGTTTGAAGTGATGCTCATGTCTAACTTCCGCATAAATATATTCTTTGGCGTTTTTATTTTTTATGTAACCCTTGTACCATTTCAGCAGACCTTTCATTTGTGGAGGTAGATCCTTTTCCTGCGCAGGCTCGACGAGAGGCCCATTCTTGACATATGTAATTACTACCTCCTTCACTGGCGCCTCATCAAGGCCTAACAGTTCACGAAGAGTAATACCTAAGTTGGCCGCTTGTTCTCTGGCACTCGTTACAGTCAATCCCTGTGCTGCCGCAGCTTGTATGATCTCGGGGGCATCCGGACAGAAGGCTTCCACTATAAGGGGGGCAATCGATTGTTTACTTTGTTCCCCGAGCTGGGCAACTTGTTTCCCGCTTTTTTTACTTTCGGCCTTCTCCCGCTCTTTGTTCTCCTTGAACATGAGTGCCTACCTGCGAAGTTCACGTGCATAGTCGTTAGGCAGATTCTTCGCGGCTTGGGACGGTGTGCTCAAAAATGACTTAGCCCACTTCTTTTGCTCATCAGAAAATACTGGCTTGGGCTCGGGCTCTCTTTTCTTCTTGCAGTCCGCCTTCCATTTCTCCAAATCAGCAGCCGCGGCCGCGTCGACTTCCTCGGCACTACGTTCCCAAGGCCTTGTGGGGAGAGGCTTCAGTGATGGCTCCGGTACCTTTGTGGTCTTAGGTACATAAGGGTCCGGGTTAATAATCCAGGACTGCTTCTGCTTCTTTGCCGGAGGTGGATTGGGGGGCGGCGTCTGATCACCCGCCGGACGAGGACTGGGGGGCGGCGGCTGATCACCCGCCGGACGTTGTGGACTGGGGGGCGGCGTCGGCTGACGTGACGGAGGTGTAGGTGAACCGCCACCACCACCACCACCACCACCACCACCACCACCGCCACCGCCACCACCGCCACCGCCACCACCACCACCGTAGGGGGGTGGACTTGTTGTCCTTGGCGCCTCGCCTGGAAACTTGATAAACTTCTTTTGCCATAGAATGAAATGGCGCTTGACATCTCCAAGTCTTTTCTCCCCTTCAGGTGTAGCAATGTCAATCTCCAGGTCCTCAAACCCTTGGACTATGTCCTCCACCGTGACACGAGCATAGCCATCTTGAATGGGGTTGTTGTGGTGGAGTGCTCCAGGTAAACATGGTAAAGCACTGCCGATGGCTACCTTCATGGACATGTTCCCGATAGGATAATACAGATGACATTCTTTCATCTCCTTTATATCGTCCACGGGGTAGCGAGGAGGCTCCGGTGAAGTAATTTCGACCACCAGAGGCTCCGGTGCAGTAATTTGGACCACCAGAGGCTCCGGTGCAGTAATTTCGATCGTCGGTGCATCTGCACCAGCTGGTGGGGCCTCCGTGGAAGCCACGCTGCTTCTCCGCTGCTGGCTTCCGAGATCCGCTGGATGATCTTCACGCTGCACCCGAGCTGCATCTCTTTCGGCTACTAGTACACTCATGGTTTTCTTCATCACATCAATTTCCGATGCCAACCGCGCCACAACATCTGCTTCCCGATCCATCTTTCTCTTACGGCTTCTGTAACCGTACGGGTCATCGTTCTGGGGGAACCCTATTTTCCACGGAATGTGCCCCATGCCTCGTACACGTCCTCCGTGTTCAGGATTCCCGAGGGCTTTTGTCAGCGCGTCGTTCTCTCTGTTGAACTTGATCTTCCCCTGTTGAGCATCCCTCATTGCGTTAATAAGGGCTTGGGTGGGTTTAATTAATTTGCCCCGGTAAACACACTCCCCTGTCTCCGGGTTCAGCGTTCCCCCATGCCCGTACCACCAGCTTTTGGCCCTTGGGTCCCATCCCTCCGTACCTGGACGGATTCCTCGCACCCTCAGCTCGTTCTCCATCTTCTCCCACCTAGGCTCCCAAAGGCGATACCCTCCTGGCCCCATAACATGATTGTACTCCTTCTTAGCCGCATTTTCCTTATTTTTTTTTCGATATTTGAATGAACTGCTCCGATTTCTTTTGCTTCACAAATTCTGGCCAATCATGTTTCAGTTTCTCATATTGTCCTTTGAAATCCGGAGTCTTGTTCTGCTTGACAAAGTCATGGGCTAGATTTTGCTTGAATTTCCGGAATGCGTCGGCCATCTTATGAAGAGCGAACTGTTTGACTAGCCTCCTCCTCTCCTTGTTTTCCTCAATCTTGTTACCCTCCTCATCGAATTTGTTGTATTCCGGAGGTAGAACGAAATGTTCCATAAGCTTCTTGAAGCAATCTTTTTTTGTTCTCTTATCGACAAAAGTGAAACCATCAATTCGTGCCTTCTTTGGCTCATTCCACTCCCGGA